>NW_025787727.1:0-12235 GCF_021130785.1 Homalodisca vitripennis
TGAATACAAAACATTGTGTCACCTTTCAAAATGAATCCATTCTACTTTAATTCCATGAACACTGCTTCAAGATTTTCCGTAAGAATTCTTTTTTATAATTTTTAATAAAGTTCGTAATATTGAACGTGGTTGTTTCCAGTACACTATTCTCAAAGCGATATCTCAAAGTCCTTGAATGAAGTAGTCGTCCACCTGTAAGTTACCCCATATCATCAATTGTAGCGCGCTCCATAACCTCGAATCATATCGACCTAATTCTCATCATGATTCGTACTCGACCTGACCACGAATCAATCTTCATAAACTGTTTAGGGGGCTATCGGCGTACGATGGGACCCCATAACAAATACGGCAACCGCGCAACTTTTATGAAGTAGTGAGCCATTTTCATCAAGCGGTTAGACCTGGACAATAGGATGTCGATCCGTTTTAACGATTATTCCCGCCATGCCGGCATATTTCATTTACCTTTTTTGCCTATTTTAATCAACGGACACGATGGTATGTGTGGCGTTTGACTTGGCATTCATAAATTACTCAGGCCACCCGTTGTAGCTCCAATTGGTGGACTTACGTACCGCCCCGGCACCCGAGCCCACATCGTTTATACTGGCGCGATAAATATTTCCATACATATCGTAAAAATACCCCTCCCTCGCTATTTTACGGTGAATTGAAGCGCGCGTACTTTACTATTGTACCGGGCTTTATTACATGAGCGATTTCATAAGCCGTATTTTTCTCGTCCGGTGACCCTCTCGCTGTTCAGAGCTGTGAAATCGAATTTTCGTTGACAATCATTGTTGTTATAAATTAAATTAATTACTAGTATTTACCCCGTTCATGAGTTGAATTCGAAACTTACAATTGTTCCTGTAGAAGGGGGGGGCTCTGTTAGCTTATTTTAAATTAGTTGGTGAAAAACGAGTGACGGATTACATCAACACTGACTGCGAGTGCTAAATATAGTTTACTGTTTAAATTACATTTTTACCGTTTTGCCGTTCTTTTTACTTTTCAAATAAAATAATTACTCGAATTAAAACTCGTGTTGTTATAAACTAATTGTTTGAGTAGAATCAGTTTACTCGTGAAATGTATAGCACGTTTTTTAAAACATGCTTTACATAATACTTCGTACTACAGTCAAAAAACTGTATAATCTTTCAATTGAAAATCAGTGTTATTATATAACACACTTATCGTATTATGTACATACTTCCACCCTGTAACAATTTTAAAGAAACTGGACCTGACCAGGTGTCAAACCGAGTTAAGTTTGCGAGTAATTTCCTTTCTCTTCTTAATTTTATGTACATACTTGCTTCTACTTTAGCTTCCGTTTACCATTTACTTTTAAATAACCTTTTGATTAGAATGGAAGGGTGCACCAAGTAAAGCGTATATTCATGGGTCCGTAGTTTTGCAAGTCAGATAGAGTTTTATTTATTTGTCACAAAATAACTTGTTTTATTATTCAACATACTGAATCAACTTAAGTAAAACTATTAAGAGCCTCTACTAGGGTATTACAAACCCTCGTAATAAGAAGAACGTTTTGCTTGAATTATGAAATTATTTGCGTTTAAAATTGTTTAAAAAATGTGATGGGAAAAGTCCTAAGAGTGACTCAATGCAGTGCTTTCTCGGTAACTGCACTTACCTACTTCGGCCCCCGAGACCATCCCCTAAGCTCTCTTCTGTAGAAAACGCGCTCTGTTAAACGACCGTGTTACATCAATAAACCCCCCGAAACTCGAACACTATTCAAATAAATAAACGTATCATCTGCTGACACCTGCCACCGGAAACATTGTTACAAAAATCCTGTATTGATAATAACAAGAAGTGGAACAAAAAAAATTTTTCTGGAAGACTACTCTAAACTCAATTTTCACTCATAAACGGTTCAATTTTATCAACTAACACACACTTGAAATTGCCTCGTAATGTACGAATGTAGCTCTTGTAAAGTTTAAACAATTCGGTCGGGTAATCCTTGTTTGCTTTCCCTGCCTATCTATCATCATCGACTAGTGGAAATGAGTTTTCGTTTGATTTTCTCTCTGTAGTGAATTAATTCACACATTTTCAGCTGAGTATATTATCGGGGTTTTGATATTTCGCTTTGATTAATTCAAATGAGGCTTTAATGAAACGTTGTCAATAGTTAAGTTAATAATAGTAGTAAAATGGTGACGTGTTATACCGCCAACGTACTCCGAGGGATAAGGTTGTGTGGCTTTACCGAGAGACCAGAGTTCGTTTTTCAGGGAGTTTAATATATAAATGTGATGAAATATGGTTTTGGGCCGTTATTTTTACTACTGATTAGAATCGTTAATGTAGAAATGTTGTAGTTGTTTAATAAACTCTCTAAAAGGTACTCTTGTTTACAAAACCAGTTTCTGTTGATAATTGTTTAAGGGGTTACAAATGTTTTTTGTTTATTTAATATAGTATGAGATTTAAATGTATTTTTTAATCCCGCAAACTCGTCTGTTTCCATAAATAAATAATTAATTTACAAAGATTTCGTTCTGTTTCTTTTAATTCATTACATAAATGGTTTAACTTGGTTTTTTCACCTAGTTTTATTTGTATACCAGAGAAAATTGATCATAACTATTTTTGCTTTTGCTGTTTTACGCATATGAATATAAATTTTAATGTTGATTTTCTGTATGTATCCTCCGATTGGAAATAAATCATGCTCTTACTCTCAATTAAAACTAATTATAAAGTCAAACTGATGGTATATTCAAACCACATCATTACGTAAATTTTTAGTAGAAAACCATTTAAAAGTTGTTGTATAGTTTTCTAAAACATTGCTTCTGAGGAGTAATATTAGTTTTATGAATTATTTTACTTTTTTACATTTAACAATTTTCATAAAAATCGTATATGAAAGTGAGCAAGAGAAGTGGACGAGGAAACAACCTATTCCCCCGCAGCGTGTGGCAGTTTGCCCTCGCGTGCGTAGCTGAATCTTACCCAGACCGACCGCAGGATAACGTTACATACAAACATTACATTAAATCCCGCATTTTACATGGCATTACATCGCGGCCACGTCGCGTAGCGTCAAATGCGTACTTGATATCGGCTTTATCCGCGGTCGATTCCAAAATTCCCGAAGGGCGTCATAAATTAAATCCAGATTACCAGACGGCAAGTTTTTCTCCTCTTTGAGGTTTATCGAATTTTACTCAGTTTTTAAAAAGAGCCCTTTGTTTCGTTTTGCTCGGACTAACAATGTTCCCTGTTGTCATATTTAAGAGATTTGTTTTACAAAGCAGTCGATTACTTTGAGGCGTTCCTGAGCACGCTTGTTGAAAATATGGAAGAAAGTGTTTCGACAAATTAGCCCCCGGCTAAGTGCGTCATCATCAAAGTGACTTTCCTGTTGTGATTTTTGATCAATTTGTCATCCCCCACTCCGGCGCGCGAGGGGACGTGTTCGTCCCACTCGTGTTCGATAACTGTTATTGAGAGGTTTTTTTAGGCTTGTTAATAAAATCGAGGAACTTATGAAGTAGGCCGTTTGATGGATCCTGCTTTATAAACAACTTTGACAGGATCGTGACTTTAGGAAAGCTTTGACTTTTATCAATAACTCCTTTGTTATTTGCTGAGGCTATTTTTCTCCCATCAGATATTTTAATAAATCTGTTGTATAAGATAAAGATACTTTACAAACATGGACTACAATTTCACTTAGGTTGTGAAACTGTTGTATGTATCAGTTACGCTCTTAACCAAGGTGGAGATATTAAATAAATACTTTTAAAATACCATATATTCTTTAAAAAAATGTATTAACCTTTATTTTAAAAACTGGTTATAAAAGATTCGTTTTTTCATTTATTAATTCTTTTGTTAAAATTCTGATACTGATACCACAAACCCATGTCTTCTTCAGACCTGCAGTCATAAATTCGTTAATATAGCATATGCGCTCAGCAATATACCTCAATATCACGATGTGTAAAATAACTAATCATTTGCTGATGTAGTTGTCTATCATGATGAAAAACAAGACAGGAAGACAAAAACTAGAAGCAGAACGGCATCACGAGACAACTGAACGCGAGCTAGTCTAGCTTGAGGCGAGACAAAGAATTCATCCTTGTAGCCGAGTGACCCGATGTTTTCCGAACGGAGTCGTGGCCTATGATTAATGAGGGGAAGACCACCTTTCATTAATTCAGATGACAGAGATAAACCCGTATCTGGCCGAATATATCTTGTAACCAATTTTTGGCCATAAGACCCTGCGCGGTCCGGTCCGTCTTGCCGGTACCCGATGCGATGGTATCCGCTACCGTAATGGTCGAGGCCCGGATCGACATAGACACTATCAACGACTAATTGTGCGCTCGATATCTGTCAAATTGGGCCCGGCCCGGACTGCTACGAGCTGTTGTTTTTCCGTGACGTTCCCACGTGTTTATCCGCTTCATTACCTGTCTATCTGGGGCATGTATCGCTAGCCCGTCTGCCGCGGCCGGCATGGCGTGCCGCTTGGCGGTACTGACGTCCGGCAATAGGAGAGCTCATCCTCCTCGTGCCGCTCTAGTAATACCGACAGTTAGACTACTAAAAGAAGCTCATCCTGTTGCCGCTTTAATAATACTGACAATTACACCACTAAAGGAAGCTCACCCACATGCTGTGTGAGGATTGAAGCTATTGTAAGAGCTATCTGTCTTAGATAACTTTCCCATCCTAGACTACTTTCTCAGAAGTGTTATTCTGAGGAATATAGACCCCGGTGTTCCGCCAAACCTTGGATTTTAACAAAGTACTTGATAGATTTGTGACTGTGAGGCAGGTCACAAATAATAACTTAACGTACAACCCGAAGTGTAAAAGTGACATATTTGGCAGCGTTTACAGTATCGATTCTTCACCGGGAAGTTGTAATTTTCTTTTCAGTATATCTTATTTGTCTGATACGTTTTTAAATGGTGTTGTCATTAAATGCAGAACAGCGTAGTATTATGCAAATATTTACTATTGTGTGTTACCGAAACCACAACAAAAAGTGATCCTCAAGTAATGTCAAATTGTTAATTGAGCTTTATTTTTTATATCATTTATATATTTTATAGCCATTTAATACAAAATCCTTAAAAGGATTACAAACAGAAACTCTTGTAATGCCATTTATGTGATAATATTTTAGTATAAATTATTAATGTTGAAAACTCTATTTCTTATATGGCTGTTTAATATTTCATCCAGTATTTTCTTATGTGAGACCTAATACAATTCAAAATCCCACAAGAAGATTAAGTGCATCAAAACATGCTACCAACCTATTGCTTGAACAGATGACGTTTTGGATATATAGCTCAGGTTTGTGATGTGATATTTTAAATTTAAAAGTGCGTTATCAGGGTGTTCTTTATACAAATCACAGTAAGGTAACGGGTTGGACCTAAGTATATTATCCAAAGACGGCGGCGTGGCAAGAAGAATGCAACTCCGGAAATGTTTCCGAACAACGATAAATCAGCTTAAACGAGACCCACATTTGCAAAACGTCCCGGAGTTAAACGGTAAGACTGGGACAGAACGTAAAATAAATGGAAAACTCCGGAAAAGCGTCACTGGATGTTGGAAGTAAATCGCAAAATGTATTCGAGAAAATAAAGTTCGAAGGAAAGAAACGGCGGTATTGTCGCGGGAACTTTTTGCCTCCACCGGGTCTCCCATCTCCCGTCGGCGGGGGTAATCGGTCTTTACATGGGACAGGACCAGGTACAAAATCCGGACATTCGTAATAGATTTGTCAGGGTCCGCGGGACACATGTCCTGGCAATAGTCACTGATCATTCAAGTGTGTCCGAGCGGCTACAAACATCTTTTATTCGATCCTTATCCTCCCCCAACCCTCCTACTGTGTATTAGCCGGGATTTGGCATCTGCAGCACAAGGAGACCCTGTCGGTCCGACTTAGGACCGCAGCTTCTGAGAATTCTCATAATTTTGTTAAGTTTCCATTATTGAGATTATCTTAGTTTTATTTTCTACTCAGAATTATATTAGCTACATGAAAGAATAACGTCTATTTCGCAAAGCTGATAACTAAAACAAATGTGAAGAATTACTAACTACAGATTTGATTATTGTACTATAAACCTTGATACCAACAGTGGTCAATAAAGGACCAGAAAATCTTCTGAGGCTTTCATCAACACGTTAATAAAGCTATAAGACAGTCAGGAAACCAGACGTTGATCACTTTATCCGCCTGTTCAAATTTCAGAAACACCTGGAGCCAATTTAAAGTGAACGTTTGTCTATAATTGACAACCCAAAGCCGCCATAGCTGTCCGGTAATATCCAGGTTTGGAATCAACCGATCGGCTGAACAAGGTTCCCAATCGTTCGGCGCAATAAAAGTGGCTATTCCGTATTGGAACGTATAATCGCTGACAGCAGAGTTGGACGGGCGTTCTTGGACGGCGGCGGAGAACAAAAACGTGGCGGCCGAGGACGATGCTGAGGCCGAGTTCTTTAAATCAATATGTCTGGTCGAGAACAAAAAGTGGCCCTAATAAAGACAGCCCGGCTGGACGCTATGACATGCCTCGGGCTCTTAGAACCAATTATTGGCCGACATAGAGTCATTTACAAAATAACATGGCGGACGCGCATGCGTTGTTCTTGGTGTCGAAGGCCGCGCATTGCGCCTGCGCGGTCACTCAATGCATAATCTGACGCCTCAGTCCTGTACACTACTTGGCACGCACGGTTGTATGTGACCGATGCTCATAGTTTTAGTTCGATTGTTAGAGTTTAGTACATTAGATTCTCTACTGGACCATTGTACGAACAATAGCGAAGATCTGGTTTTAAAGAAATTGCTGATTATGGCTGATAACAAATTACCCAAGAATGTATTTATAAACTTCTTGCATCAAAATGCCTGATTGGAATTTAATTTGATCTCAGTTAATAACAATAAAACTTGGATTGATCACTCACTATTCCTGAAAATAGGAGTATTCTTATATAATTTATTTGTTTATAAATTTTAATTATATATGTTAATATTAGGGCGGCTACCAATTTATTACAATCATAATATTCAATTAGACTTAAACCAATAAACTCAAAGAACGAATTGCCGTTTTGTATCGCTGAATAAGTGAAACGGAAAATAACTAATAAATCGGCGGTACCGAACCAAGGAAGCGTGACAAGTTAAGTTAATGAAGTCTGGAAAAGTATTGAAATAGTGGGGAAGAGCAAAGTTGTGCCCCAATTAACCACGGCCGAACGGTGCGAAGCAGCGGTTCATCGTCACTCCAATTAAAACTGATTCGACTCTCTCCAGTGATGCATATTGAGTATTTTACTAATGATACATTGGAGTAGTATACTTTGGCCGTTGCTGGGACAGAGCACCCGAGACCGGTTCTGGGACAAACCGTGTGAGACCGAATCTGGGACAGAATTTTTAGAGAGCGACTAAGAGTGTGAGTACGGGTGGTCAGAACCGCGCCGCGCGAATCACCACGCATGTCATCGCTGTCCCGCCACCGCAATTTTTTAGAGAGCGACTAAGAGTGTGAGTACGGGTAGTCAGAACCGCGCCGCGCGAATCACCACGCATGTCATCGCTGTCCCGCCACCGCCACCACGCGTTGTTACTGTAAGTGTACAAGCAATCGGCACGCGCCTCGTCAGCACCGCACCGCGCGACTGCTGAACCGTCACCGCCAAGCAATCGGCACGCGCCTCGTCATCACCGCGCCGCGAGACTGCTGAACCGTCACCACCACCGCGCCGTGTGAGACACCGCGTCTTGTTTCTATAAGTTATACAAACAATCGTTACGCGCCTCGTCACTGTCCAGTCACCGCCGCGCCGCGCGAGACATCGCACCTTATAAATTACTAGTTTGGGTTATAGATTGTAAGAGGATAAAATTGTGGGAAATTATCAGGCATTAATTGAAGCAGAAAAAGTCGAAAAAGAAATCCTTCATTTCCCGAGCAATAGAGGTTCAATAAACCCTGTGTGGTTTTTTTAAGCGATTTCCCTAAGAGAAAAAAAAATTTGGTAACTTTGGGTATTGATGATTTTGTGGGCTGGGCAGACCTTGGATTGTAATTGATTAGGTTTTTCAAAAGGGCAAATTGAGGGATTCATAATACATACTTAATGTAATATTCGATAGACGTTTTATCCATAATATGGCGGGGGTACCAGAAAACATTAAAACCTAAAAGCTCCAACAAGAGTTTTTACTAAAATCGTTTGGTACAATATTAAGAAGGCGAGACGAAATTTGGTTTGGTCACAAACCCCCGAAAAACCTTCTTCAACAAACGGGGATTAAAGGACGAGAATTTGTTAATTATAATGAATTTTAAGAGAGTTTTTACATTTTACACACCAAAAAATCAAACTAAAGTTTTTTTACTACGCAATACTGAAAATCGAGGGGGAAAAAAAGTGCCAACTTTACTAGAGCCGTTTTTTACCATTTAGAACTCTCAATGAAAACAAATGAAAAAGTGCACTTATGAAATTTCAAAACTACTTTTTGAAGATTGGGTTGTTCCCACATTTACAGAAAGTAATCTTCTACGTCCCCAAAATATTAACAGTACCAATTTTTCAATTAGCTCAACATTATAAAAGGATGATACCCCCATCAGTAAGTGAAATTACTCAAAGCCAATGAAAACAAACTTTTTAAGGGAACAACCATGTACGGCTAAAACACTGGATCGAAATAGTCCTAGTAAATTCAGACCCAGACTTTTCGGTTTGGCAGACCGTGTTTGAATTACTGATAAAGGAAAGGATGTATTTTTGGAAATAAATACCGCAAAGAAAATTGGACAAGAGAAAAAATTTTTTTCGGATCTGTGGCCGTCAACACAAAACTTGCCCCCCTGTTTTACCTACGAAAAATCGCAGACCATGTCTTGGCTGGAGGAAATAATAGGATCGTATTTAAAATTGACAAAAGAGTTTTTACAAAAAACTATGTTCTGAAGTTAATTTTCAGAGTCAAATGTATTAAAATAAATGACTCTACATTCCTTTCCCTTCCATACTCATTCCCACACACCACACCCTCTTACCTACTTCCCTCTTTCCTATTCTCATTCCATCCATACCTCATCCTTTTTCCATCGTCCCCCCCCCCCCCCCCAATCGCCCCACTTACAGTAACAGACGTAGTCTCAGCCAGCTATCCTATAATTAATGGGCCGTTTTTACTCCCCTGCATAGACAAGCCCAAACAGCAATTTCCCCTCAAATGCTTACGGTTGTTCTTCGAAGATCATCAAGTCAAGCAAATGTCCCGAATTGTGGTTGAAGACTGCGTTACATGCATTAAACATATTCACGACACCAAGAAAACAGACAAGAGCATACATAATTAATTACTGTTTCCTTCGTCAATAGAATACACAGTAAGAGAGTAGCCAGCCTTATAATTAATGGCGTTCATATCTCTGCTAGACAATGCAAACCTGCAATTTCTCTATGCATACGGATGGTCCCCTTACGAAGATCATCACAGTTGCAAGAAATGCTCCGAATTGAGTGGAGCTTTGAGGGTTACTGCATCTAAACCTATCGCCGCCCCACCAAATCTAAACAAAGAAGTGACATGGTACAGCGTATATAATACCCCCACCAGCTTATGCTTTTCTTCCCAACGGATTCAATTACAAAACCTTCCTTTTCGATGTAAAACCAATGCTATGTTCCAAAGGTGCTCGGTTCGCTGCAAGTGTCAGGAAACTACCTCCCCATGGACCCCGCACCATAAAAAAAACCAAAGAAATGCGATGTCCACAAGTGTTCAGAAACCAGACAAACTTCCGGAAAATTTTTTGCGATATGATCTATGTTTGGGAAAACCTAACGCCCTGGGATGAATGTGAGTGTGAACAGATCAAATTCCCAAGAATCGTGATTTGCTAGAATTTTTGAATATGTATATGCTTGCCATGGAGTCCCCCTTATTCAAATTCTTCGCCCGCACTCGCCTCCTGAAGAACAAAGACGCGATTGATGATTTTTGGATATTCCTAATGTTTATTTTGTTGACCAGAGTCCTATTCACAATCTCAGACCTTGAAGAAACAAGACCCGGATTTGGCCTGGATTTTGTATTTGCCCGCCCGCAACTATGTTTTTTTAGACAACTCCAAGAATTCATATCAATATCCAAAATTTTAGAGCGTATGACTGAGTATTTTTTTTGTTCCCCATCTACAGCCGACGCTCCAAAAGTTTTGAAACCATACAGGTTCTAAAACTCTCGGTTTCTCACACCCCGTAATTTTTCATCGAAAAAATCTACTATCCAACTACTTTCGGACCTAAAACCATCTTGTGTTAAGGATAAGTCAGTTTTTCACTGCATTATCTCAAACTACATGGACTGTGTGAACATTAACAACTACACTCATTTACTGAGAGTACCAACATATAATATCGTGATTAGTTCAGGAAAAAGAGGTACCGTGCTCAATAAAAACACCAGATGAAAACATGTACAAATTGTAGTAAGGAAATAACGGTTTTCCCAACATGGCTCGGAACCAATAATATCAAGAAATCGTGGCCCGCAACCAGCATCGGTATGAACATATAACGAAAGTTCTTGAGAATAAGATGGAACATCACAAACCAGCTTAATAAAAGTAAATATGTGTGGGATTTGTGCATACACCAATAGAGTCATTCCAACTGGGACCGTAACAAACAATCGAAACGCCATATCCGTTTGTCAGCACTTCATGAAGGTCCTCGATACAGGAGTGAAATATTACCATTACGAGACTGACACCAAGACTGCCGGCACCCACTCCAGACATCAACATGTTGGTAAAGAAATACCCAAAACGACCAAGGGAAATCAAACAAGTACCGAAGGTCAATACAAACGATATAGCTCTTGAAGCGATGATCCGAAAACCGACTAGACCACAAAAGATTCCTACAGGTGTGAAAAAGATTATTAGTGAGACACCGACTAGTACAATTAATAGTGAGAATTCGATTAGCCCTACCATGGAAGAGAGACAGCTTCTGTCTGAAACAGAATCGCCTTCAACACCTCATCTGGTTCCGGTACGTACTCCAGAGGAGTCACAGACAATACTTGATGAAATATCAGAAGTCCAGTCGGCATTCACGGGAAGATTGAAAACGTATGTGATTATGAACAAACGTGGGATCAAAGATCCAAAAATGTTTCTTGAGATATGCAAACCACTCGTTGTTGAAAAACTTCAGGAAGCTGTAACAGAAAAAAATCTTAAGGTAAACATGGTTTATCATGCTGAATTCAAGAAAATAATAAACGATGTGGAGGTGACTCAAGTCATGAACTTTAAAACGAAAAATGAAATTCTTTACTCGACAACGTCTCTGTCTGACTATTATAACTCAGCAAAACTTAAGATGTTGGTTGAGATGGAGGAGTTTGAGGCAAACGGTTCTCAATGGTCACTAAAAAGTGTGAAAGACTTGGAGATCAGAGTCAACCGATACGTTCCTTTTCACGGATCCAGCTATGTGGTTCTACCAAAACAGATTCAATCCAAAAAGGCTGTTATTAATGTAAAAAACGAAGATCAGAAATGTTTTATGTGGTCTATTCTGGCAGCTTTACACCCGGTTAAGGTTCATCCAGAAAGAATCAGCAATTACGAACCTTTCAAACGAGAGCTGCTTCATGCACTAGCAACTTGCGAATGCCCCATGAAACTTGATGATATAGCAAAGTTTGAAAGACGTAGTGGAATTTCTGTTAATGTCTATGCTTATGATGACAAGTTCGATATATTCCCGCTGAGAATAACTGATAACGAGATGGAAAAACATGTTAATCTACTGTTTATTCAAGAACAAAACAAACACTCCACTACTGTTGGATCAAAGATATGTCCCTTTGGTTAGTTCACAGATCTCACGAAATGGACATAAGATGATGTGGATATGCAATAGGTGTTTGCAACACTTTACGATGAGAGTATTTACTCATCAAGCATAGAGAAGACTGAACACACACGATGCTGTGAAATTTGAACTACCAAACGCCGGGGGTATACGTGGTTGAATTTAGAGTTTAAAGGATTTCATTGCTCAATGAGAGGGTTAAAGGTGTGCAACTTACTGCGTGCGCGGACTTTGAATGCTGTCTAGCACCTATTTTCAACTGTCCAACTGTGTAAAGAGGATT
>NW_025787728.1:0-11594 GCF_021130785.1 Homalodisca vitripennis
GTGAAATACATCTAAATTTTTTCCCTTCAGTTGTCGCATTTAAGGGGCCTTCCTGTCCTATGACGATCGGAAAACTTCCTTTTTCCCATAAATTTTTTGAACATTCTCCCTCAGTTTTTCAGAAATTGGCTGCCTCTCGGAAAGTATCAGAAAAAAATGGCATGTTTCCTTTCGTGTGATCGCCCGTTTTTTCCCCAACCAACTACATAAGAAGTGTTATACGTTCACGTTCTTTAAAGCAACAAAGTTTTATTTAAAAAAACTACAAGAAATTTACGCAAACTCTTTTTTTACAAAGTGCACTGATGGGAAAGGATGGACAGCACACAAAAAACAAAAAAAACTAGAATGCCAAAAATTTAAAAATGGCAATTGGAAAGTCCCAAACTGCGCCCCAAAGAAAGATTTTTTAATTTTTCTTTTACGGGTTTTTCCCCTTATCAATATTTTAGGCCATATTTGACCCTTGGGGAAAACCCCTTTTTTCTTTAATTCACTTCTGACAACTGACAATCAAAGTTTATTTTCTGCGGGTTTTTTTTTTTGGTTGTTTTTTTTGCTTTCCCGGGGTTTGGTAAAAATGAAATGAAACCCAAAGTAAAACCCTTTTTGGAACCCCCGTTTTTTTTGTCCCGGTTTCAACTTTTTGATTTGGGTTTGGGGTTTTTAAAAACCCCTGAAAATTAACCCCTTTTAAAATGATGTGCATTTGCCCAAGCCCCTTTTTTTAAAATTTTTCCTTCCCCGACCCCTTGCGGGACGTCCCCATGATTTTACGGGAAAAAGGGATAGTTCCCTTAAAAAAAGTTTTTTTTTGGGTGTAGTATTGTTTGAAACCAAAAATTTTGTTCTTTTTCTGTTTTTCGTTTAAAAAAATTATTAACCAGGCAGGACTTTAGTCCCCTGTATAAAACTATTGAATACAGATCAAATTTATTTTTTTAAAAAAGTAATTTTATAAGCTAACATTTATACAACCTAATTTGTTACATAAAATATTTGTGGGAAAAATTTAAAAAATAATATATGCTGTTTAATAAATGAAAATTTATGCATTAAAAACCCAACTCTTTGTATAGACCTATAGTTTAAAATTATAAACAGAATTTTTAAAAATTTAAAAAAATTTTTCCCATCGTGGGTTGTGTATTTACCAAAAAATACGAATCCAATAAACTTTAAAAAAAATTTTTTAAATTTATAAAAATTTTTTCCAGTATTTTTTTTATTCATCGTTTTAATATGTTATTAAATAGAAAAAGGGGATTAGTTTTACCGAAATAAATTTTAATTTAAATTTTTTATAAGACAAGAAACGGGAAAAAATTAGCCCCTTTTTTCTAAAAATTTTTAAATTTTTTGGGGCGAATAAAGCACTAAACCCCCAAAATTTTCATTTATGGCTGTAAAAAAAAAAATTTTTTAGAAGTGTCCCATAAAAAAAAACGCCCCTAAAAACTAAATTATCCCCGCATCATTCTTAGACCGGCGTGTACTTTGGGACCCGGGTTAAAAACCCCATTTCCCCCGGGTCATTTTTGGGGGTTTTTTTTTGTGTGTGTGGTTTATTGGCTGCAGAGGCACTGTTTTTTTAAGGCTTTTTTGGCCTTTCCGGGGAGTGGCGTGAGACTCTGATGTATGTACATTAGGGTAGCTCCTTTTTAAAAAATTTTGGTTTTTTTTTTTTTTTGGGTTAGATTTGCTGAGCTGATTTTTTTTTAAAAAGTGGGGGTGGTTTAGGGGCCCCCACGATGGGGGCCAAGGGATGACGTTTATCCCTGTCATTCCCATCATGCGTGGTGCGGGAAAACCCTTTCCACTTTGCGCTTGCTGGGGGAAACGGCCCCCATGTTTGGAAACATTTCTGCTAGTCAAAATTTTTTGGGATCCCCTTGCTTTCTTTATTTTTTTTGTTATTGTTATTGTTGCCTTTTTATATGTTTATTTTTTTTGTTATTTAATTTTAAGTTAGTTTTTTTTTAAATTTTTTTTTTTTTTCTTGGATTTCAAGGGGCCCCCTTAGCCGAAGGATACCGGGGGGGAAATTTTGGATTTCTTGTTTCAAATTATGGCGGGTTTTTAATTTTTTTGTATGCAGGGGACCGACAATAATTGTTTGAGGGATATACTTTCGCAGGCACTTTTTATTTTTTTTTTATAATTTTTATATATTCTTAATTAATTTATGGGGTAGGCCTGTGTTTTTTCGGGTTTAAAAGAACCTGGGATATGACCCCCGGGTTTTTTTTTTTTTTTTTTACCTGGGTTTTTTAAATTTTTATCCCGGGATCCCTTCGCCACCTGGGGGCGCTTTTCCCCGTTGGGGTTTTTTTGGGGGGTGCGAGCGGCGTTTTAAAAGGGTTTTAAAAAATTTGCAGAGCGTGGGTTTCCCGGGTCTCTCAGCGCCTCATTCTGGTTTTTTTTTTTTGGTGTTTGGTTTTGGTTTTAGGGGGGGGGTTAGAGTCACATTTTTTTTTATTAGGAGTCGCCCCAACACAGGGTTCCGGGGGAAAAATTTGGGTTTTGTGTCTTTTCTTCCGCAGACCCTTTCCCTTTTCAGGGAGCAGGGGGCCCCTAAAAAATTTCTTAAAAGAAAAAAA
Source organism: Homalodisca vitripennis (assembly GCF_021130785.1). NCBI lineage: Eukaryota > Metazoa > Arthropoda > Insecta > Hemiptera > Cicadellidae > Homalodisca > Homalodisca vitripennis. The sequence goes on from NW_025787728.1 coordinate 2,601, forward strand.
TTTTCCTAACTGAAAATCTACTTCTCCCCTATAAAGTTTTGTTTTGTTTTTAAATTTTTTGCTTCTGTGTTTGTAGGGTTTTGGTTGTGTATATTTGCAAAGGGTTTTTCCTTCTATTAGGTAGCAGGAAAATTTAAATTCTTCCCTTGGAACCCCGTGGGAAAAACCCTTTGTGGTTGGGGTCCCTTATTTTTTTAATAATTGTTGCTTCCCTTTTTTTGTATTTTTTTTTTTTTTAAATTTTTTTTTGGGATGGCTTTTTTTCCCCCCCGGGGTAAAAAACGCGCAACCCCGGGGTTTGGGTTTTTTAGGGCCGGGGAGAGGGGAAAAGCCCCAGGGGATGTGAGGGCTTTTAAAACTCAATTCGGGGGTTGATAGCGTTGGACCCCAGCTGGGGAAAAAAGAGTTTTCCCAAAAATTTAAAACTGAATTTTTAGTTTTGTAAAAACCCCCCCTGGAAATTTGGGAAAACGATATTTTAAATTTTTTTTCACTTTACAGCCGGGTTTAGGGAAAGGGTAATGGCACTCAAAAATTTTTCCCTTGGCGTTTACAGAAAATTTTTTCTTTTGCGCCCTAGTTTAGACTTTTGATAATTAAAAATTGGGCCCCCTTTTCGGGGCCCTAACAAATTAAAAAAAGCCTTGTTTGGGTTTTTGTGGGGTGCCCCGGTGAAAGAAAGGGGGGACTATTTACCCCTGTCACTCCAACGGAGGTTCCCATACCATTACCTTTGTAACCGTTTCCCCGGGTCTTTCTTTCGAGCCCCCCAGAGTTACTATGTTCCCGTGGGTTAAATGGCCCTCCTGAAGCGGCTGGTGAGGCATCATCATAGGTTTTGGGCCCTTCCCTTTTTTTGCTTTTGGGAAATTGCCCCTCCCCCTTTGGGGGAAATTTTTTACAAAACATAGTAAAATTTTTTGCTGAGGGTAAACGAGCCCTTTTCTCAAATTTTTTTCCCGTCCAGCGTTTTTTTGTGCCCCAAACCTAATGGGGGAAATCCAGATTGCCGGTTTTCGAAAGGGCCCAAAAATCAGATAAAAATTGACTCCGTGCCTCCCCCGATTTTTTTTCTGCTTTCGACTGGTTTTTTGGGGGGGGCCCCCTTTTCCCATTTTTTTTTTTTTAATCAGGCAACCATCAATTCCTCTAAAAAACAGGGCCCCCACCTCTCACTCCTTTTGTTTTGCCTTGGAATTTGTCCCGTTCACCCCAGTGCCAATGGGGTTGGCTGTGGGGGCCCAAAAAAACCCCCAACCCCGGATTCATCTTTCATGATTTAAATTTAATTCTGTTCAACTATCTGGATGACCCTTTTGTACAGTGAGAGTTATGAGGAGCATTTTGGGACTCATCGGGGGAAAATTTAACTGGCTGCGAAAAGGTCGGGCCTTCCCTTCAATCCGAAAAGGTAGTTTTGCTCACCTTTTGAAATAACTTTTGGGGTCATCTTGTCTCTTCCGGGGTTTTTTGTATTGATCCAGGGGAGAACCCAGGAATCGGGGATTTTCCCCTTCCTCCAAAGGGCCAAAAGGGGATTGCCCGTTTTGGGGGGAAATAAATTTTTTTCGTCGTTTCACCCCCAATGTTGCGAAGTGGCGGCCCCTTGAACTCTCTTAGGGAAAAAAAGGGGGCCAAGTTTAGTGGGGTGAAACGCAACAGACTGCTTTTTTGGGAGCTGAAAGAGGCAGGGTTTCAGGCCCCATCTTGGGTAGCCCGATTTCATCGGGTTCGTCTTTTCAAACTGATCCCTTTCCCCTTAGCCGTTTGCTGCGTTTTTTTCCCAAAAATGAGGGATCCGGGAGCCCAAGCTTATGCTTCACGCCGAAAACCCCCTTTTAAAAGAAGAGTTGTTTTTTTTATGACGGGAATTTTTTTGGGTGTCGTGTTTGGAATTAACAATTCAGGGTTTTCCCAAACAAAAAAGAATTTTTTTTGGAAACCGGGAAAAACCCGGCCCTTTTTTGGTCCTTTCCCACCCCCCGCTCGGGGGAAAATTGGCCCCCGGGTAGTCCAAATTTTTTCCCTTTTAATTTTACGTGCAGCACTTTTCGAGGCACCCAAAAAACAAGCGGACCCCTCTGCCGCATTTAAACATTTCCCCAACCCAAACCCGAAATTTTTCAGGGGCCGCCTTTTTGGGGCGTGCCCTAGACTTTTTCCCCGGCATTTTCGGACATTTTTCCCCACCCAAATTTAAAAGGGTTTCCCCACTGACTGCTATAAAAAATGAGCTTAAAAAAAAAGGGGGTGCCCCCCCCTCCTTATTTTCTGAAAAGGGTGCCCATGCTGCCGGCAACAGGGGGGGAAAAAAACCAAAATTAGTGCGCCCAAACTTTTCTTGTACCGAGGGGCTTTCAGTATTTTCATTTTTTCTCCTGTGGGGGGACCTAGGAATTCTAAGCCCCTCGCGAAGTTTTGGGGGCAGTTCATCTGGAAAGGTTTGGACGGGAATTGCAGCTCGGTACTTCTTGGGAACGGGGGGGTCGCTAAGCAAACCCCTCAAAAAAACCAAGTTGGGGTTTTTTTATCTGGGTGGCGGAAAAACCTTTGGAGAAGGTTTTTTATTTACTATGTTGGGGGGCCCCCCCCGCTAGCAAATCCGGAAAAAAGGTTTTTTTTCCTTTTTCTTTGTTTGTGTGGGCCTTTCTCCAAGTTTGTTTGGTTGTTCCCATTGCGGAGTGTACCGCGCAGCTCCGGTTTTAACACTTCGTAACCCTTTTTTTTAAACACTTTTAAAACCCCCCCACCTTTGTTTGATAATGGTTCCCCAATTTGTTCAAATCTTTTTAAAAAAATGTGCTTTGGGCACGGAATCCGCCATGTGCAATTCCCCTTTCTACCTTTAGCCTTCTCACGCCGAACGGTTTAAAACGCAATCTTCGATCTGCTTCATTGCCTTTCTCGAAAATCAACCACCAGGATCAACAACTACCTTGGATCCCAAATTTTCCCTTTTAAAAGGGCCCAGCATAAAATCACAAGGGGGTACCTTTCGAAAAATTTTTTTGGGGGTTTCCCCCAAACAAACCCCTTTTGGCCAAACCCTTTTGGGGAAAATTTTGCGATTTTCTGCCACCCCCCCGGGGACTCCCATGGAAAGCCACTTGGGAGGCACCCGGGGGAATCTCATTTGGGTGGGGGGTTAGAAAGGGGGGAATACAACCGGGGCGTATTGCCAATCCCTTCCCGGGGGGGATCTGTTTACGAAAGGGGTCACCCATCAGTTGGGGTGTGGACAAAAGAGTGCTAAACTTTTCTACAGGGGACGGGCCCCCCCCCGCATTTTGGGTTTCTGGGCTCCCGGGGGCTGCCCGACTGGGGGGACCCTCATCCGAGAAATTTTCAGGAAGGCGGGACATACCCCCTCTGAACCCCTTTCCGGGGGGTCATCCGTGATTTTTTTTTTTGTCTGTGGGGAAGGGTTTTTTTTTCCCGGGCCCCGACACCTCTGCCCCCTTTTCCTGATCAAGGTTTTTCCCCCTTTTTTCCCTTTTTACCCCGCTACTCTTGGAGGGGTTTCCTTTTCCCCCCAACTGGATTTTCTTGGTTTTTTTCCCCTTTTTCATACTTCAGGGTTTCCCGGTTTATAATTCTTCAACCTTTGGGGGGAGAGGGATTTCGTTCGGTTCCTTTTTTGAAGAAATTAAAAAAGGGGATTTCCTCCTTTTGGGGGGGAGTCTGAGCCCGGGTTTAATACCTATATCTCCCCCTCATGTGTTTTTATATAGTGTGGTGGGTTTATTGGCTGCAAGGGGACTGATTTTTTAAGGCGTTTGGCCTTTCCGGAAGTCGTAAGACTTGACTTAGTGTACTAGTTAGGAGTACTCCTGTTTAAAATTTTGGTTTATTTTGTTTTTTTTAGATTGCGAGCTGATTCCTTTTAACATGTGCGGCTAGGTTCGGCCCCTCACTGATGAGGTCCAAGGAGAGCTGTTTATCTCCTTCATCTCTCCATCATGCGGGGGTCGCAGAGAACCTTCCTTTGCGCTCTGCTGAGGAGGGCCCCCAGAGGGACATTTCTGCTGTAAAAAATCGGATCCCCGCATTTTTTATTTATTTGTTATGTTATTGTTCCCATTTTAATATTTTAAAATTTTGTTATTTAATTTTGTTTTTTTGATATTTTTTAGTTATTTTTTGGGATTTCATTGGGACCCCCCCTTTAGCCGAAGGATACCGGGTGGAATTGGCATTTCTTTTTCAAATTATGGCGTGTCAAATTTTTTTGTATGCGGTGCAACCGACAAAATTGTTCGGGAATACACTGCAGCACTTTTTTTTTTTTTTTTATAAAAAAAATTACTTAATTATTTTGACGGGATGGCCTTGTTTGGGTTTAAATAACCTGAGTATACGACCACGGTTTTTTTTTTTTTTTTTTTTTTACCTAGTTTAAAAATTTTGACCGGCATCCCTTTCGCCACCATGGGCGCGCGTTTCCCCCTTTTTGGTTTTTGCTGGGGGTGCGACGGCGAGTAAGGTTTCAACATATTATTACCCCTCAATACAGGGCCTAGTTTATATAGGGAAAAATGTGGAATTCCCCCCTTAATACAGGGGGTTTTTGCATTTTTTTTATTACAAAAAATGTACAAAAAATTTATTTCTTTTATAGGGAGGGCCCGGGTTATTTTCATAAGAATGAATTGTTTAAAATAAAAATTTCATTCAACAAGATCAAAAAGATGGAAAACCCTATATTTGGGAAAACGGGAATTTAAACATGAAGTAGCATTTTTTTAAAAATTACCAAAAAAATTTTAATTTGGAAAAAGAAAAAAGGAAAACAGGGGTATTTTTGGGGAAATTCCATGCGTTTTCACAAAAAAAAAAACTTCAAAAACTTCGGGAAACTCCCAATCTGATCATACAGAAAAAAATTTTTTTGTAACGTAGAACTGATTTTTCCCCAGGCAATGGAAAATATCAAACACGTAAATTCCAAAAACCATTTTTTCATAATAAAAAAATAAAAGATAACGTATTTTGAAATAAACAACGTTACCTAGGGTTTTTTTAATCCACAATTCGAATTCCCAAGTTCTCAACTACTTAGTAAAACATTTTTTGTAAATAGGAACATTGACATTTTCCAAACGCAAAGAATTTAATCAGTACATATTACGCAGTGTTCACAGTTAAGAAAATCAGATTGAACCTGTCTCTTATATCATTTTTGCACAGAGAGCATTTCGGGTTTCAAATTAATTAACAGTATTTTCCAAAATACAAAACAAAAAATTTTAGGTCTAGTCCCGTCACTTTTTAAATTCTAAAAACTTAGGTAGGCCTACCATAGTTAAGGGTTAAAACTTGTTTTTGGTGAAGAAAAATAAAAAAACTAAAGGGGGCTGAGAAACAAACTGGGTCTGGGGGAAAGCCCAATCTATTTTCGTTTACAATCCTTATTAAGTTCAAGCAATATTTCTAATTAACTGTTTTTAAAGGTTTTGCATTATAGAAGTTTTTTTCCCGGGGTGGGTCTCGGAAAAAACAATAAAGTTTTCAGCATTTTGGTAATTTTCGGGATTTTCCCAAACTACGTTTTTCTGTCAATAAAAAATAGCAAGGAAACCCCCCCGTTTGGGTACCTGAAGTAAAAAAAACCAAGTTTTTGTTTATTTTTGGGGGGTTTTTTTACAGGGCTTTAAAGTGGGTAATTGGTTTTAAATTTACACATACAAAGTAAAAAAAATAAGAACTTCGTCTTGGAAGTGCATAATCTGCACTGGAAAAATTTATATTTTTTTAAAAAGTTATTTTGACAAAATTTTTGCTCTTGTAGATTTAGTAAAACCCTTAAGAATTTTATTTTTGTTTTCCTTTAGATTATGCGTCATAAATTTATACATTTTTTCCCCAATCCGATATATCTGGGGGATTTTATTCCCCTTTTCTTTTCATCATTCTTTTTTTAGCTTCAATAATATATAATAATAAATATAATATAAATATATTTACATTTCATATTAAATAAAAAGAAGTTTTAAAAACTTTTATATATTGGGGATTTGATACCCACCTTCAGGAAGCAAATTATAAAATGGAAAACCCGGAACCAAAAACACAAAAATAAAATAACCAAAAATTAAATACCAACTAAAAAATTTAAAAACCCAGCTGAAATTTTTATTAAGGGCAAGAGGGAAATTTGGAAAAGTTAAAAAACTTAAATTAGACCTTTGGGGGTATTTTGATTTTAAAAAAATTGATGTGCTTGTTCCATTTTTTTTAATTTTAATCTATTTAAATTTTTCTTCATGAAAAGGGGAAGACCTTATTAACCCTTTAAGGTTATAACATTCTTAAATTTTTGTCTTTTTTGTGCTCCAGCATGTTTTGCCAATGGCTTTTTCCCTTTTCTTTAGGAAAATAAAACAAATCTGTGCCCGTTTTTCGACTCTAAGGGGGTTAATTTTTTTCCAAGTACGTTTGTCACAAAATTTTTTCAATTAATTTGGGAAATTTCATTCTTAGAGTCCCCAGTTTACTTTGGGCCCAAGAGGTTTAAACCGTTAGACTTTTTAAATTTCCCCGGTTTTTCATAATTTTTCAAGAACCGCAAACGTGGGGCACGGTTCCTCCTTAGAAAAAGGGGTTTTGGGTTTTAGGAGTTTTGGTTGGCAAGTTTGTTTTTCAAATTGGAGGTTTCTAAAATTACTCTGGGGCTTTTGCCCTAAAATCGGGGGTCTGGGGAGGAAAGAGGACATTGTGGGCAAATTTTCCAATAAACTTTAATTTTTTGTGTCCAGGAAAAAAAGGAATAAACTTTGGTGGTTTTTTTTTAATTTAAGCTTGCTGGATGTTTTGGTTTGTTTTTTTTAATTTTTTAAAAATTTTGTCTGGGAATTAAATGTTTTTAAAAATGTGCTTTTTTTTCAATTTAATTTAGGGAAATCAACTTGCTGCATAGCTTCTTGCTCGTAAGATAAACTTTTTGGAATAGACTTTTTTTATATATATTGGATGGCAACTTGAAAAATTTTATGTTAAAAGTTTTTTGTTGTTTTAACATCAATTTTTTTTGATGTAGCCTGATTCAAGAAAATGCTAAATCAAAAAAAGTTATAAACATCAGAATAGTTCCATGTAAACTTCAAAGGAAGAACCTTGAAGATTCTTCAAAATTCTTGCAAAGATTCCAATCCATGATGCCATATGAAAAATAATCATCGATGAACGTACCCATTTTTTAAAGGTAAATTTTGTAGGCTAAAATTTTTTCTGAATTTTGCCCAGAAAGGTTAGCATATGAGGGGGCCCTCCTGGTGCCCATAGCGTACCCGAAATTTGTAGAAATTTTTGTCGTTAAATTTAAAATTTTCTTGTAAGACAAATTGCATTAAATTGATCAAAAAATTGTCGATGGAATAACATTATTTTTTCTACGCAAAATACTCTCTACAGCCTGCAGACCCCCTTATGTGGTATGTTTGTGTATAGAGAATTTACATCTACTTTTTACAAATTGAATTTTTCGGGAATTTGGGTTTGTTTAAAGATAATTTTTTTCATAAGTCAAAAATTTTTTTTATATGGGAGGGAATAAATTTTAAAAAAGGGTTTGCAGTTGATCATCAATAAAACTAAAATTTTTTCTTTTGGGACTCCCATACTAAAACAATAGGTCTACCAGGTGGGGGACAAATGGGTTTATGGTTTTTTGGGAGTGTATAAAATATTGGTGTTCGGGCCTTTTTTGGACTTAAAAATTTCAATATTCTTTGAAAACAACCTTGATTGGGACCAAATCTTTGAGGTAGTTTTTGATAACTTCGTTAAATTTATCCGTAGGATCTTCCTCCAAGGCTTGTATGTATTTTACAGATAACTGTGTGGTAGCTTCTTAAATTTTAACCCCAAAAAAAAAAAAAAACACTTCCATCGCCGGGAAATAAATATTGCGTTGTTTTTCAGGTTTTAAGGCCGAATTTCATTTTTGGGAAAATTATTCTTTTTATTTAAAATTTTTTAAATTTCCGGATTTGACAAAATTCTCCCCAAAATAAAATTTTTCAAATTGGGTGTCTCAGGGAAGGGGGGGGTTCCCAATCCAAATTTTGTTGAACCTATTCAAGCAAGGAAGAATTTCATCATCAAATGTTTTTGTTTTTTTGCGAAGAAAAATTTTTAGTTTTAAACCCCGGGGAAAAGGCAAGACGCGTTTTTTAGGCTTAGGGATTAAATTTTGGAGTAGGACAAAACAAGGACCTTTTGAAGAACTTGAAGTTTCATCTTTGTTTTTTTGATAGTCAAATAATTTTCAATGCACGATTCAAGAAATCCGGCAATTGGATCTTTTTTGCTACTTTTTTAAATAAGGGGTCTACATTTGTGTTCGGGGATTTTTCAACACAATAATTTTTTCCATCATAAGGGTGGGATAACATTATTTGAATCGGTGTCACTGAAGCATTTTTCCTTTTTGTGGGTTTTTTTTTCCCACCATTTTTTTTAAATTTTTCTGCGATTTTTAAAACTTATTTTAAAATTTTTCGTTTTGTAGTCAAAAACTCTGTAGTTTTTGTACTATATTTTAATGTCATTAGAAGAGATATTTGGGTAATAGACAATCAAAAGATCAACCCTTTTTCCATTTTCTCCATGAATTTTTAAGCTTTTAAACAAAGAAAAACAAATTCATAGCAAAATTTTTCCCGTGCATGCAGGTGTAACCAGAGTAAGGAAATTTTTGACTGAACCAGGGGGGTTAGGGCCCAAAAACAAATAAGTGCCCCTAACATAAAAGACAGAATTTTAACAAAATTTTTAATGAAAAATATTTTAACTTTTCATTAAATTTCTTTTTTTCATAGCGTATTCAATTTTTTAAAAACAAATTGAAGCTTTAAAGGAAAAATAAACACTATTTATAAAAAAATGTAGAAGAGAGACTTTTTAATAATAAATAAATAACAAATTGGTTTATATATAATTTTATTAAAACCAACTGGTCCCTCGTTTCTAGATTTTTTCTTTCAAAAGGGGTGA
>NW_025787729.1:0-13970 GCF_021130785.1 Homalodisca vitripennis
AGGGACACAATTTGATCATCAATATTATGCCACCAAAACATAACCTACTACGAGCTATCGATTTCATTTGTACTATACCCAATGTGTGATGAGTGAAGCTCGTCCAGCACATATTTTTCTCATTTTGCTAGGCACTACTACTTTTGTAACCCCAAACCAATATATAATTTACTATAGAAAACTCCTCCCAACCTTGCAAAATACTTGTAACAACTCCCCCCTTGTCATCCCCAGGGATGCTAATTGGGCCACCCGTGCCTTCCATAACCAATAACTTTGCATAAAATTGGAACTTTTAGCGGTTTCTACTTGTACATTTTTCAAAAGTTAAAGGCACAGAGCTTTCCAAAAGTCAATGCAAATAACTGCCCTTCCAGTGGTCATCGTCGCTCACTTCCGGCCTGCTTTCCATTGTCAGTGGTAGTCTGCTGAAACGCGTCCGGCATTAACCGTGGATCAGCTGATTTTTATATATTCTATATTAAACTTGTACCCTGAACAAAAAATAAACTATAGCTCTGCAATCTGCCGGCGCTAAACACTTACAAACCCTTATGAGGACCAAAATATTGATAGAAGCGGTTTTGTGGTCCGGTACATAAAGTAAATTCCCTACCATAACAGATAATATTGGTTAAATTATCTTCAACGGCCTCCAATACAATTGCTAGAGCCTCTCGATCGATCTGGGAGTAGTTCTTTTCAGCATTAGTTTAGCGTTCTAGACCTGGTAAATGCTAATGGTTTTTTTCAATACCTTCTGGGTGTGACAAACACTCAGGACCGCAACCTAGTCCAAAAGAACTCGCGTCTACCGCCAGCTTCAACGACGAAGTTTGCCGTTCATAGTGCGGCTAAGATGAGTCCCCCCTCAACTACTTAGCAAGTTCCGTTTACTCTATCGAATGCCTGAACACATTGCCTGTTGAAATCAAAATGCGGGGAAGCGGTCCCTTTCTTTAATAAATTGTACAATGGGCTTAACAAATGCTTGACAATATTTGGAAGAAATTTAGAAATAATAGTTAATTAGCCGCCCAATTAGCGATTTTTAAATTTCTAGTGAACAATTCTTTGGGATAGGTTGCGTTCTTGATTGCTTCTAACTTTTCTTGGGATCGGTGTGCAAAACGCGTGTTTGTCAATTGACCAAACCCCCACACAATACGTCTACTTGGTCCAGCAAAGAAAGTACACATTTAACTCTTTTTGAACAGTTAAGACCTTATCTCCATTCAATCCTCTTACACACTTCTCTTAAACTTTCTCATAATGAGCCTTGTCATTTTCTCAAGCGGTTATTAGAATATCATCTAAAAATACTGCAATTTGATCTAATACCCTGGAGAGAGCTTCCTGCTCTATGTTTCTTTTGAAAAACATTAGCACTTGGCTTGACAGTTTATGCCAAAAAGGGACACGTGGAATAACAAAAATAAAACCATTTGTGTGTATCTCTATGGTTATCCACCAGTTTCTGAGAGACCTCCTGGATTCTACACTCCTAATTGGGTATATTGTCTTGACACAAATCAGATCTTACTTAAAACTTTTCCCGCCCCTTTTGGCAGGTTTGCGAACAACTCATCTATTCTTGGTAAACTGGAAATTTTTCTACTTCTAAACAAGGGTTTCAAGCGTAAAGTTACTTTAAAGTCACCGCAAAATCCTGACTGAACCAGCATTTTCTTTAATACAGGAAACTCATGTGGCGTCGGTACCCCAATCTGAAGCTACTTACAGGTATATTAACACTTTCTCATCTACTATCCTAGCTAGTTCGCTGTTCAACCTTGGCTTTACAGGGAAAAAGGTAATTTGGCCTAGGTTTAGAAAATATTTTAGGAACCAGTGTTTTCTGTTTACTGTTAACTTTAACAGGCTTCGCCTTTAAAAAAACAGACCTAATCTCCGTTCACCTGAAATTACCTTAGGAAATTCTTTGAAAACAACTTGTTCTTATAGTTCAAGACAAACTATCGGCATCGGTTTTTATCTTAATCTCAAATAACCTTGTCATTATTTTGTAAACCGAAAATTTTATCAACCCCCTAAAGCACATTCTTAACACCATTGCCCTACCTATAAGTGGATGAGCAGCACGGACCTTGATGTACATACACAGTCCATTAACTCTTGTTTACTTTGTTATAATTAGACTTCAACTTTTGTGATCTTGCCTACAGGTCTATGTGATAGGTTGATCAGTATAAGAGCTGAGTGGTCCAACTTTACTAGGTTCTAATTTACAACATCCTGGAAATGAGAAATTGTAAATTATTCCTCACTGCAAACACTCACAGAAGCCCCTGTAATCAACCTCAAACGTTTTTAAGCTTTTACCATTAATACAATTTAAATCATAGCTGAATTGGGTCTACCTTGACCCTGTCAGTCCCATTAACACATTTTCATTTCATATCTAAATTAAATTGGCTACATTCATCCTCACCAAATTGCTCAGTGTCCCCTGACACCGTGAATTACTGTCATCAACACCTTCTTAGAGGTAGTTATGTTTTGGCGGATAAGTTTTTGGAATTTCCCAGTGCTTTTTACTATCTCTAAAAATTAGTCTTTATCTCTAATTTACCATTTGTACCTTGCCGAACCAGCTAACTTAGAAACGACACACTTTTGCTATGGTGGAGTTTTGGTTTACCACAGAAATGAACACTTTCCACTACCTAATAAACCTGCAACTGTGGAACGGAAAAATGCCCTGTGAGGCCACAACATAAACATTGCGCACTGCCACTTGCCACCTGGCGGAGATCGGCCGCCTGCCATCCAGAAGGGCCCTGGTGGACGTGCCGCCGCTGACCTTGGCTGTTTTCCCCCCCCTGCTCACCTTCAAGGGCCGCTCCAGCGTTGTCGCTCCGTGCTGTCTGGGAATGCGTCTGGGAATTGCGGTGCCGCGCCCCCATATTTCCCGAATCTCCCTCCACTCCTGGCCACCAACGGCTGCTCATAAACGTGATGGATCCGGGCTCGGGTCTTCCGACTGATAGAGCTTGCCGCCGATTTTTTCTGCTTGCTCCATTGAAAAGCACTATTTTGTGTCGCTTTGCTCGAAACGTTTTAAACTGAGGATTCCGATTAAAAGGGTTTTTTGGTTTGAGGCACTTTCACTTTCTGATGCCCACTCACCAGTCTGTTCTCTCAAGTAATCATTTAGCGGGACGCGCCTAAAGTCCACAATGGGTTGGTCATTTTTTTTTCAAATTTGCAAATATACTCGGCAAACAGACCGGCAATTCCCGCCTTCCCAACTGTACTCGCTTACATAAAACGATATCGCTCCTGCCGATTGAAGCTAGGAGTCGGGAATAAATGTGTTTTTTTGCACAAGTTGCACACCAATTCCATTAAAGTGTATTTATTCCGACGGTCTATTTACGGAGTGCCACTAGGTTCCCCCTCTACAACAAACTATACGTTTTTTCTACCCCTATCTACCAGTTTTAAAAGTCGTTACTGATCTTTTTACCCCGCAGTACAATGCCTATTACACAGTCCCAACATTACAGCTCCAAAACGTTCGATTGTATGACGCCCAGGTCTTCAACTGACCCGTCATATTCCCCCGATAATACGCGCTAATTTGCGCCATTATATAATTGAGTTAACAGGAAACGGTTTTAGTTAGTTCCGTTCCTAAATTGTAAACCTTTTTTTCTTTGTTTTCTACCACCATCAACTCGTAGCTAAAGATTAATTTGGTTGCTACACTACACCTTCCTCCCCACACTAATTGGTTTGAAAAGCTAAAGAAAAATTTCGTACTGTTTAAATCTTCCGTGATGTTACACTATCGCCATTTTGATGATGTTCACTCGGATCAAAACTGTCACCTCGTGTTGTTCGTCAGCACGTGGGTTGTTCACTTTTGGATGTCCCAGCGGCGATTGTACAACCTTCGGAATTTTCGCAACTAATAACTAATTTCCACCAAATCCTCGTCGCCATTGTGTGATGTTCGTAGCCGGTGGTGATAAGGCCTAATAACTGGGTAAATAAAGTGTACAACATCCCAATTCAGGAAAAACTATTGGACTACATTCTTGGTCGGGAGGAGGGCGCGGGGTTTCACCAAGGACCGTGGGTAAAAACTGGACTGGGCAGAACACTCGCTTGCTGGAACTAAGGAACCGTTGGCGGCGGAGAAGTGGCCGTGGACCCGTCAGTAGCCAATTAGGATTTATTTAAACAGTATGGTCCTCATATTACGTCACCAATACATATAACCGGCCAACCGGCCAGATCGATAATCAACATTTTGCCTATCTTTACAAATATATATTTACTATTTTATATTTGGAATTCAGATCCTGTACACGCCACAGATTATAATTTTTTATTTAACCTTCAATACCATTTCTTCATGCATCTTTAAAAATTAAGTAAAATATATTTTACCTCTTATAATAGATAAAGTTAGATTTAAAATCAAATTCTATAAAATAAAATTGAAAGTCAATGACGAAATGTTTTTTAAGTTACAAATACGCAACTTATGTACAACAGGTATACGTTCAATCCCGGTAGATAGTACTATATTTCAGATACGGATGGGCTTTGATTTAAAAAATTTATTATAGATTAATAAAAGATTTTTTACAAAAATATATTAACTAATGTGTCATGTTTAACTATGTACTTTTTACCTATATGTAAACATAAAAACAGTTGTGAAAAACAGAAATATTTCAACAACGTCACATCAAAATGGACCCAACAATTATACTAACATGTAACTCCATTGGCAAAACCCCCCCTTGTTTTGTAACTTAATGTAACGTCTTTATAGATTGTGTCACGGTTTGGATTTGAATAAAAAAGTGTTTGTGATTTACTACCAAGAATTTGTTTTTATTGTTAAAATTTTTAAAGTGGGTAGTGACTGTTGCAAGCTTACATTATGCCTCAGGATATTTGTGTTTGTATTTAGGTCATTTTGTGCACATATTTTCTTTATTTACTAAATCCAGTTTCTTTTTAATAATCAAATCGTACTTTGTTGATTAGAATAATGATATAAACTTGGGTAACGAAAAATTATTTGCCAATAATTTAATTTTAATTACTCTCTAGAAATTTGATTTTCAAAACAATCCTGATGGTAATAAAATATGTAATCAAGTTACTAGAAAACCAGTGACAAATCAATCAGAACTTAGAGTTATGCATGGATTAACAACAGCCTTCGAGGTTAGCCCCTGTTGTAAATCAAGGCGGCCTGTTAGTCCCGTAGTGAGACTCAAGTTAATTCAATCATGATCAACTTCATAAGATAATTGTTTAACTTCGGTTATATATTTATCAATTTATGGGAGAGGTTATTGGTTGCATGAAACAGGAACCCAATGTACTGTTTTAGAATAATAATAAAAAAGTTGTTATGAGTGCGCTTTGCGAGGGATTGTTTTAGTTGTTATGTGTAATGAACAGTTTGGATATTATATCTGTTAAATGTGCGGTTTTGGTGATTTAGGCTTGCAGCTAACCCTAGTAGCAGGTCAGTTCACAGATATTGACTGGCCAGGGTCCTCATCACCGATCCTTAAGACAAGATATTGTTCTGCGCAAAAATATGTCATCGTTTGTCTACAAGAAACCTTATTTTTCCTATAAAAGCCTAACCACCAACCTTGAAAGTTTTAAACCTGATTAAAAAATATAGTTGAGCTCAAACATGGATAAATCTCCTCACAATGCAGGATTTCTTAATCAACAACGGTAAAAAATAACACCATTTAAAAGCAGAGGCACTACATAATTTAATTACTATTCACATAATATCTATCTTCATGGGATAAAAATAGTGATTGGTCTTTAAATAATCCTCTAAAACTTCTATGAAACACATGTGCTATCTCCATCACCATATTTGATTATTAAGAAGAAAAATTTTGTTCTGGTGTATATTAAACTGATATATATATAATTATAATATATATATAATTATATATATATATGTATATAGTAATAATAAGTTTAATAAACGTTGAATCACATAAAAGTACTTGCTCCGTCCGGTGAATTGAACCCGGATTTCTCACTTGCCTGTTGTGTTAATGTGCTACTATTTACACCACAGATCCCTTTACTTTTCACGACTCCAATTATTTAGTATTTGGGTCGTTATCTGTCACATATGTGTTTAAATAACCAAACACAGAAAAATATGATCGGAAGACCAAAAATACCTGTGGAAAACGGACTATTATTTAACATTCATTAAATGTGTGGTGTGGTGTATATATATATATATCTCTTGTTATTTCTAGGAAAAATCTAATATCCTGCCTTTGAATGAACTGTAATAAGTTTACTATAAATACGTTTCTTATTTATAGTATGGTTTGTAGTGTTAAAACTAGCTATTATTAGTAGCCCAGTGCATGAAATGGCTTTCTTGAAAAGCGTTACCAAAATTATTATATATATCTGAAATACATAAAATGTATAATTATAGGGGAGACTACATGTATATGCGTATACCAAAAAAAGTTTAATTTGGTAATTCTCACAATGATCACGTAACGATTTTCAATTACAAAAAATTTTATGATATTCCAGCTTTGGTCTACATAACGTGCAATAACAATTTGATTAGAAAATATACTAGAGATTTGAATCATAGTACTGTATAATAACTTTTGTGGTCTAGTAGAAGAGTTGCTTATTTACTTATTGGGCCTCCAAAGGTAGGAAACGGAGGGAAAACATCCGTCTTTTATCCAATAATCCTTTTAGTTACATTACGTCCGGCTTCTTTGGAGACTTGCGTATTAAAAGGTTTTTTTATTATGACCTTTAAATGTGATAATGGACAACTGTATACGAGCACATTATTTTATATTGACATTTATTGCCTCTGCATTATAAAAGACTTTCACTTGAGGGGCTAGATATATTTTATTTAGGTACCGATTGAGTTTGGTATCATGGCAACGAGGTAAATCTTAGAAATAATATAAGGTTTTAGAAACAGTGGAGGTAATATGACATATTTATTGTGTTGTAAAATATCAGATGACAGAGGTACTTGACATTCTGCTCCCAGACTTCACGAAACCTAATACGCGGTGTTGGCGCTGTTTGTTAACCCTTCTTGTAAAATGTAACTATTTATTTTAAACTCAGGATGAGGTTTTAAATATTTAATTATATTTACGGAATTTACCAAAGTTCTAATTAACATAAAAAAAAACTGATTACATATTTTTAAATGATACGTTACCTAATTTTTAAACATATATAGGTTATAAAAAAGCACAACATATATGGTGTAAAGAAAGAAAACTTTATTTACATATTTTATTTAACTCCACATATGAAAAAATATTAAGCGTGTTTTATTAAATAATCAATAAATAAACAATAATTGGTTTATTTACAAATGTGGGGTGTTCTGTCCCTCAAGTTTATACTGGAGTGTTTGTGATCGGTAAACAGAATTAATTAATTGGCTTCCAAATTAAAAGATGTATCTTCAGTTCAACCCTCACAGTTTTCTGTTTTCTTTTGTGTATATATTTTTAGCCAATTCATTTTCTCCAAGTATCCTCAGGTAACATTTAAGATTAGAACGGGCCTGTAACTTTAAAACAAGAAATATTTTACTATCCTTGTTTGTTGCAATCGTCGACACTGTTCAATTTTTCTCTTTCCAATAAAGCCTGTGTCCGTTTTGTAAATTTTTGTAAAAAGATCTAGTGTTACTTTTACACATATACTATAAGGAAGTATTTTAATTTCATAACATATAAATTAGATCATCCATGAAAAGTTTTAGTTATAACTAATTAGGCCTATATCAGGTCAAACTTATGTTTATTGAGTGAAAATGATTTTAAAAATTGGACGTTTTTTGGCTCAATACATTAAAAAATAATAATGAATGTTTAAAAACATGATTAAATTGTGAGAAATACTGCAAATGATTATGCCAAAGTATTTGGTTAAAGTATAAGGACTTAAACAATGGATGAGCAGCGGACGGACAGCAATTATTAAGTCCACGTTGCCTTTAGAGTCCCCACTAGATATAATAGTTTTTCTGAATATAGCACACTAATCCCGTATGTCTAGTATTGCAATACACCTAGGAACACAGGGAAATATAGTTGAGATCATCCAACATTTGGAAATTGCCTTATTTCTTGGAACAAAATGTCTTTCTTTACAATAGTTTTCCTCAATAGAATAAATTACAAACTCAAAATCTTTATTTTATTATATAAACATGACAGTATATTTTTGATTTCAGTAAATATTTTATTACTGGAAAACTAAGTTGACATAATAAATAATAATAATAATGTAAAATCCATAAGTGGTACCAAATAGACATATGTGAACTCCTTACTGAGTTTGCATTACGCAAATCTAGTAAAATCTGTATATCGTGGCATACAGATTATTTTACATCGTAAGAAGGTAAATTGTAGCTTGCAAATTAAAATTAGCCTTTTTTGTTTTTTTTGTTTGTATTGAAATACAAATATTAAATTTTAATTTCTGGAATTTAAAGCTAAAATATTGTTCCACACTTAATAGGGCTTAACTTATTAATTCAAACCGCCCGCTAAATATATAGGATTTAGTGGCTTTTTAAAACACAATTTTATCTTAGTTAAATAGAATATTTATATTTCTAAGTTGGGAAGTAGGTAAGGACAGTGCATAAAGAGGGGTGCGTTAATATGGTTAGAGATGAAGAAACTAAAAGTTAGTGGAAGGCCTAGCGAACTATCGTGGGAGACATATTAATTTCCACAACTGGAAATACATTTGCGATAAACCTGAGTACCTCTTGACATTCTAGTTATTATTTTAACCATTACTCTCCACCTTTAAGTTTTCTTGACTTGTCCTTAAGAATCCAGGATTTGTTATATTCTTACTTTTAAAACGGAATTATTGTTACCCTCCTTCTAATACAAAATTATATAATGTTAATCCAATATCTAAATTCTTTTAAAATATATAGCCTCTATGAAACTATAGGCGTATCTCGTGTCCATTGAAAACATTTGAGGACTATGATTTTTGGTCCAGTAATCAACTTTAATTACAAACCGACAAAAAACGAAACTGCATGTTTAAAATTTTTCAAACATGGAAAATGTGCAATTTTATAAGTTATAGGTATACATGTTGGTGTAGCCTGGAGTTTAAATTAGTATTTGTAGCTAATAACTGTAAATTATCTTGCTCACAGTGTATGGAAATCCAGGCATATAGAAGATTGTTAGAGTTTTAAAAATACAGAAATATTTCCTTAAACCTATCCCGAATAATTCTCTCAGCTCACATATATTTGTTTAACTAACATTGGCAGTACTTTAAAATTTTTTTTAATATTAATACACGTAAAAGATATATTTTTTTAGTGTTTGTAATAATTTAAATCACTGTTAATCTGTGTAAAAAACATAAAAAATATATGTCACGATATAATCATTTTTAACTTTTTTGGGCCCCCCCCTGGGTTATGTATTGAAACCAATTAAACTCTAAACCCTTCTTGGATTTCCTACAATCAAACATCTAGAAAAATACATAATGAATCTAGTTTGTTTTAATAAACCATTATTGGTTAGTTTTTATTGTTTTTAATTTTATGAAATGAAATCTTCTATCGATTTGGTATATCGATGAAGGCTTTTTATTTTGTGAAGAGAACTCGAAAGTAATGTTTGAGGGGAGACTCAGAAAGGAAACTTGAAGTTTAATGATTGAGAACACTTGCGAAGAATGTTAAGGATAGTTACGGTAATATTTTATGGCTTGAGGTCAAATCTTTCAAAGAAGTAATCTATTCAGTGAGACGAGAAATAGTACTGTAAAGTCAGAGAGTCTTGGGGCTTTTTCAATCTAACTTCCTTAGCCAATTTTCTCTGCGTTGCTTAGAAAAGTAATGGGATTTGTCCCCTTTTTTAAACTTACATACGGACGTCACTCCCTTTTATTTATTATATTATTTATCAAACATATAAGTTAATACGTAAAAACTTTTGCACTTTTTAATGTATAATACTTTTAATTGCATAATGATTATGTAACAAAATTATCACAATAAGTTCTGTTTTCAAAATTTTTGTTCAGTAGACTTTTTCAATATATATATGTTTTTTATATATATTGAAAGATTGGACAGAAATGTAAAAGGTGATTTTAACCAAATTAAATTAGAATATAATTTCCAGATGTGCGTTTATTCTTATTCGTTTTCTAAATTCTTACATATTAATGAAATAATACACAGAAACAAATATATTAACATGAAAATTTCTTTTTAACTGTAAATAATTTGCTTTTAAAATGTAAAAAATAATTATGATTAAATATCAAGAAACTCAAATTATACAATTCAGCTTTCATATCTAATATCTCAATAAGCCACACACGTATGTAAGTAATGGGATTCATTTAAGAAATACGTTAAAATGAAGGTAAATCTTTATAATCATATTATTTTCTTTCTATTAAAAATTACACTGGATACAATAAAACGTGAATACGACTAATTGATCTATAGATCGCTGCACGCATAACAAGAACCTATTTAATTTTATTTGTACTCTCGTCAGGTCTCTCAGATATAACAAACTCATCTCCATTTTCATCATGGAGAACAGCAATAAAATCTAGGAGGTCAGGTTAGTTAGTTCGGAGAGTAATGATCAGATTAATCTAGACTTAGTGCTTAATGGGGGAGAGATGAAAAAGACGAAATTTAATCTAATAAAAAGTATTTGTACCAAAAGCGTTCAGCTATCTCTTTAAATCCGTCTTGATATATAAAAGCCTTACCACCGGTACCGATCTTCCAATTATGAAATGTAAATAAATCTAAATCTATCACTTGAGTGGGCTTTTAGATTATTTATATCTAACTTGTCTGTATTATATCTCGTTATCTCGTAACCATAAATTTAAGGGATGTAAACTGAAAGTTTGTGGATAGGCAAAATACATACAATTTGTTTCCTTAAGGCCTTACTACGTCATCCATTAAGTTTTCATTGATTTTATTGCGTGGAATTCCTTTTTCATGCCTATACTTAAAAAGGAACTAAAATATAAATGTATTATATAGTAACATAAGTTTACATTTTTAGTGGTTTTTCAATTTTTAAATTTTTTAATTAAACCTCATTTCTACAAACAGCAGAAAGAAATAATTTTTATTATTGTGACAAACATTCAACCATCGGAATTTTTTGGTAAGGAGCCCTGAATTAAATTTAAATAATGTGTTATTAATTCCTGTTATATTAATAAGTAATATAACATAAGATATTTCTTTCTAAAATGGCATTCTTTATAATGTATAAAGTTAACACCTGTAATAAAATTTAAGCTACATGTGTAGTAAAATTGTTCGAAGCCAAATAATAACTAACTTTAATAAACCTGTTGTTCCAATGTAGTACCAGATGATAAACCCTCTCACTAAACTCACCATGAGCTATATATATCCAAAACATCAGTGTAAGAAATATCCGTGGTTTATTTTTCAACGCATAAAATTGGTGGGGATTGTTCAAGCACAATTATAAACTACTTGGAGCTATGATTTTATAACGGGAAATGTAGCTGTAAAAAGATTACTCCATATCACTAACTATGGTATACTATCCTTGAAATAGACCATACTACAAAATGGAATGTGTCGTGCATACCATAAAATTATGTTTTGATAGCTTTATTTTAACAAAATCTGTTACGCATACACAATAATAAATAGTAGAGAACGCTCATAAGCGAAAAGTTATGATCCATGTGTTTTAAAATGTCATTTTAATGAATCGCATATTTGAAATATGTAATAGTATATTAAAATTCATGTTAAATGGTTACACTAAAAAAGTTGTAAAATTTTATTGTTTGGTGAATTATATAAGCAACAAGAAAAAATATAAAAAATCTAAAAGACTTATTACTTTCAATTTAATTTTACTTTACGTATTATGTTTACGGCTGGGGTGCTACATTTAATTATTTACCATTAAGCTTTTATTTTATAAAAAAATATTAATTAATTTTTTTTTGATCGTTAATATATCATAAGTATATTTAATTATAGTCCACTTTGTATAGATTAGCATTATCTTTGCCAGAAGTAGATACTTTCAATCCCAAAAGGAATTGGTTATAATAACCAGATGAAAAGAAGAACTTATTCTGTTATTATTAGTTGAATGGTGAAACATCTCGGCAATAAATAATTTGTTGCTCTTCACTATGATACCTAGACTTGATACAAGGTATTTTTAAAATAAATATTGGTATATAATATATGCATTAAAGCTAAATATTATTTTCGTTTTCAATTATTAAAGATATAAATCTCCCCCAAATTAGAATTAATAATCACTAAATTCTACAATAGATTACAGAAGTAGTCGTTTACATCTTATACAAATCTTTCAGTGAGTTATAAATAGGTCTTTATTACAGTTTTCGCAGGAGAATTGTTTCGCGACTAAAAGTTACGAAAGAAAAGATGATTTGTCGCGGGTGAAATCAATATTGGACTTTAGGTTATGGCCACTGTAGGCTGATAGCCCAGTACTTTTATAATTTCAACAGTATGATTAGACTATTGGAGTTGTGTTTAAATAACTTCGATAGATTATAAATAATATATTTTTTCCCATTGTTTCATCAAACTCAGCTAATTATAGCAGCTAAATGAATAAAGTTCCCTCACTATTGAAAAATGTTTATAAAATCCATTATATAATCTCATTAAATTTTCATCTTTAAAAAACCGAGCTTGGTTTTTCTCAACAAACTTTGTAAAGAAAAAACACAACATAAATAATACTTTAGAGCTATATCATATTATCAAAATTTTTCGTCCCAAAAATATGGATATAATAGTATAGTGTAAGAAAAAAAAATTCTGATTACACTAATACTGAGAACTTTTAAAGGCAAATATGAATTATAATTCGAAATTTTTATTTTATAAAAATATGTTGAAATAAATGGTCTAAATAAATTATTATTTTCAATATGTCACAACATATCAAATGAAACTGTATTCATGAAACAACAAAGAGGTTTGATGGTAGAATAAAAATTATTATTGGTATTCGTAATTAAACAAATTAAATTTCCACTTGTACTCCATTATCTCAATTGCATTGTTGTTTTTTGGCAATTTTGAATATCAGAAATATAATAATTTTTTACGAAATGCATTATTCGTAACAAACAATCATCACATAATCAAATTGTGTACTCCCCTGCCACATAGGAGAAGTTGGCACAGTGTATACAATAAATAAAGATTAAAGAATTAAGGTAATCATGGTTTAAATTTAACCAATAATATTTTTAAATAAAGAAGTGATACGAATAAGAAAAATTTTAAATATTTAAATAATTATTTTTTTTTTGTCTAAGAAATAAACATCAATTTAAGAGAAAAGGAGATTTTAAAATGGGATAAGCATGGATCAATAATTTCAGTGCTTTTTTGCAATAATATACTTTAACATAGTTTTTATTGGACACGGTTAAATCCTGCAGATTAAAAAGAAAAAATATTTAAGACTAAAATATTAAAAATATTATTAAATATTTATTTATTCTTTGAAGGAAGAAAAAGAATACATCCCATAACGATGAAACCTTTCGTACATAAAACCATGATAAGGAATGTAATTTGGTATTTATATAGCAGAAGTGAGTTTTGTGTAGGGGAAATTTTGGTCCCGGCTTTTGCATTGTTAATAAAAAATGGGAGGTCAAAAGTAACTGTAATAATTTGTGCTTTCCAGGATTTAGGAAATGAATACGTAAGAAATTATAATGTTAATTTTGGCAAAAATACAACTAAATAAAATATCGTTAAACTATTTTAAATTTCATAAAATCTCCTATGTAATAAACAATACTACGAGGAACATTAAATAATATTGGGGTGTAATTTGTTTAATTGTGCA
>NW_025787730.1:0-12167 GCF_021130785.1 Homalodisca vitripennis
CTCTATTTATATGTACCAACAGCTAAAAGTGATTATTTGTATTTTGTTCACGAAATACTGTACCATAGATAACCTAATTACAAATGATCATGTTTTAGTAAATAACATAGTTCGGAAAGTCTCTGTGCATTAAAATTGTGAATATGTATTTATGAAAATATGTATAAGAAATGCCTAAGAATTTTGAAGAAAAAATTTTATTTAATACCCTAATTACATTGTTAAACCATACCTTAATACATGATTACATTGTTTATAATAGGTGTTCGAAATGGCCTCCGTAGGCATCAATACAGCATTGCATGTGTTTCATTTTGTTTTCAAACACCTTACGCAACTGAAGTACAGTGATTCCTCCAATGTATGCCGTTATTGCAGCTTTAAGTTCGTCAATCGTGGGTGGTCTGTTCCAATACACAGACAGTTGAGGAAACTTTTAATCAATCAATCAATCAAAATGCTTTATTTACAATTTCATCAAGAAAATGTAATGGCGTCAAAATACAGAATTGTCTTCATGCTTCTTGCTTTAACAAAATTAGTAGGTTTGTGTCATGGCGAAGAATTCCTCCAATGTGTATAGGCGGTCGTTCCACCAGCCAGTCCTGTAGTTGTCTCTTCAGTTGTTGGGTGTTCAGGTTCTTCAGTGATTCTGGTAGTGCATTGTACAGTTTACGTCCGATGTACGACGGCTTCTTGCTGTACTGTGTAGTGTGGTGTAGTGGAAGTATGTAGTCTTTTGCTCGTCTCGTGTTGTAGTGGTGGATATTCTCCCCTCGTCTGTAGTCCTGCTGGTGTGTGTGGGTAACAACAGTGTGGATATAGAGACTTATCACTGTTAGAATTCCTAGTGCTTTGTAAGATTCTCTACAACTCTCTGTTGGTTTTAGATCAGCAAGTGTTCTTATTGCTTTCTTTTGTAGGACTAGGATTCTATTTAGGTTTTGTTTGGTTGTGCCCACCCCACACTATCAAACCATACCTAATGTGGGATTCAATCAAGGCGTAGTAGGCTGCTTTTGCCTATATCGAGTCCTCCAATCCACTTCATTCTTCTCACAACAAAAACTCCTGATGCCAGCTTCTTGCTCAAATTATTGACATGAGTAGTCCAGGAAAAGATCAGAGTCTATGGTAACTCCCAGTAATTTGGCTTCTTTTTCTACCAAGAGATCAGGAATTTTTGGTTATCTCGTCCAGTCGCCTACTAAAGTTTATGCAGGTTGTCTTTTTTGGATTTATTACCAAGGTCGTTTTGGAGACAGTAGTGAAGTGTTTCTTGCGTTGATGATATTATGTCAGAGTGGAGCTCCTCAGCAGTATTTGTGGTTAGAAGGAGAGTAGTGTCATCGGCATACATTACAGAGTTATAAATTTTATGGAATTTGGAAAATCATTGGTAAAAAGGACAAACAGAAAAGGGCCCAAAACTGAGCCTTGTGGTACTCCTCTATTTGAGGGTTGAAAGGTGGATTTGAAGGATGTCTTTCTTACCATTTGTTGATGTTTGTAATTCTACAAGCTGTTGGCGTCCTTCTAGGTAACTCGCTATCCAGTTCCCCAGACCCTCACCCTGACACCCAGAGTTTGCCAGTTTAGTTAGAATGAGGTCGTGTGTCCCAAGCAGTCGAAAGCCTTGCTATAGTCGACCATAACAGCTGCTACAAGTTTGCTGTCCTCCAGCTGATCTGTGACAAATTCAACTAGGCTGATTAATGCACTTAGTGTTGATCTTCCTTTTAAGAAGCCGTGCTGATGTTTTGTTAGCAGCTCTTGGTTTTGCAGATGTTCAGTCATCCTTTTGATTGCAATTTTTTCTATTATTTTTGAAAAATGTGGATATCAATGAAAATTGGCCGATAGTTCTCTAATTTTGTAGTTGTTCCAGTCTTGTGTTTTGGGTAAATCTTCGATAATTTTAGTAATGATGGGGAAGTGTCCTTGATCAAATGATTTATTTATCACAGCAGCAAGGGGGGGCAGCGAGTTGTTCAGCACAGTGCTTGACAGCCCTGGACGGCACCTCATCCAAACCACATGATAATTTTGATTTGAGAGAGCTAATTATTTCTAAAACTTCTTTTTCATTAGTTGGAGCAAAGTTGAACACTTCGATGTATTGCCTAATGGGAGGGTTTGAATTGACTGCAGGACATAATGCAGATCATTTCTGTTTTTTATCAGTGTATTTTCTGCTACTTCTGCAAAAAAATTTATTTAGGTTTTCAGCAATCAACAAGGGATTGTTTTCAAATGTATCATTTATTTCCATTTGAAGAGGTGTTACACTTGGATTTTTAGCCTGCTTCTCTGAGTTTATTATGGTCCACAGTGCTTTTGATTTATTGTCGGATTTATTTATGTATTCTGTTGCTGCAGTACGTTTAAGGTTTCTAAGCTTGAGGTCGTAGTCTTTTTTCTTAGTGATCATTTCAGCCTTATCTGCAGCATTGCCAGTTACTTCATATTTCCGAAAGGCCCTGAGAAAAACTTCTTTCAATCTCCTGGCTTCTTCATCGTACTTGCCATTTTGCTTAGATCTTTTTTTGGTTCTTGATTTCTTATTTGGGCAAGTTAAGTCCAGATTCAGCCTTACATTCCTGTAAAAGGCATTGTACATTTCTTCAGCATCAGGCTCATTATACACACAGCTCCAGTCTACTTTCATAAGCTCCGTTTTAAGATTTTGAAGATTTTGTTTACTGAAATTTCTTCTGTGTTCACTCACTGATGTTTGTGGGATTTTACTTTCTAGGTGTAAAAGACATTGTTGGCCTGTGTGATCTGATAAGCCTGTTTGAAAAATATTGAATTTGACAGTTGAATTGGGCATGTTAGTGCATATGCAGTCTATAGATGATTTGCAAGTGTTAGTTATGCGTGTTTCTGGGAGAGGGAGGCGTATTATTCCATGACTTAGCAGCTCTTCTTCAAAATGTTGGTTTTCTGGATTGTCAGTTAGTCTGTCAAAATTAACGTCACCCATTAAAAGTATTGGATTTGTCTCTGCTCGAATATTTTCCAGGATACTAGCTATCATCTCGATTGCTTGTTTACTTTGTCCTCCTGGAGGTCTATAAACTCCCAATATATGTAGTGATTGTTTTGTTGATTTTGATCTTTATCAAGGCTGCTTCACACACTAATTCTATGCAGTAGTTGGCAATATCCGCTGCTTCTCCCTCAATGCCTGATGTTTCCTCCAGATATATCGCAACTCCTCCAAGTTTATGATTGCCTCTGCTGAAAGCTGTAATTAGTTTATATCCATGAATTGATATTGAGCGTAGATTATCTTGATTTAGCCCATGTTCAGTTAATATCAGTACTGTTGGGCGCAGCTGGTTCAGAAAGTGATTTAGCCTCTCAACTTTTTTAGACAGTCCCCTTATATTCTGGTGGAAAATTGAGATTTCTGAGGCTGAGTCCTTTTTTTCAGAGTGGAGTTGATGAAAATCCTGTGGTTTTGTATGTTTTTGTGTCTTTCCTGTTTTGGTTGGCAGTTTTCTAAAAAAGCGTTTTCATTTTTTGAGGCGACTTCCATATTGATATATATTTGTGGGGGTTGACTTTGGTTAGAAAAGTTTTTACTGATGGGTTTCTTTTGGCGTTGCTGGGTTTGAAAATGGTCATTTTCTGAGCATCCCTTGAGGGCTTCAAGTTCTCTAGTTACAAACTCCTCAAGGGTTTCTCCACTTGGGAGGATTTTAGCACTCAGTGGTGGTTTTTTCTCTCTTCTGATCCCTTCAATTAATCCTTCATTTACAGTAGTCCTTCTCAAGCCTGTTTCTACATTGGCAGGTTCTTCATGCCGAGCTTTGTTTTTGGTTACTTGGAGAGATACACTGAAATGGTTCCTCTCCTTCCCAGTTTGTTTTTTGCTCTTACTTATGTTATGGTTTTTAGAACAAGGAAGACTCTTTGCAGTGGGTGTACTTTGTGTGAGTGCTGGTGGTGTTGCAGGGTTTGTTTGTTCACCTTGCTTAAGCAGTTTTTTCTTGCAAAGTTACCACAGAGCATTCTAGTTGGTCTTGTCGAATCTTCAGTTGAGTCAGCTCAATTAATAGAGAGGCAGAGTAGTTGGGAACATAAAATTCTGAGTAATCTGTTTGTGTTTCTGAAGCGCTAGTGAGTTTAGGTGTCTGAGGTAGGCCCGTTCTGTCATCTTGGTTTAATTTCGGCTTGTTTATTATTACATGTAATTGCTTCACTGGTGTTGGATTTGACGATGCTGTTGTGTAGGCTGTGGCTGGTTGTATAGTTTGCGTTTCTGCATTTTTGAATTTCTTTGAGTCTTGTTGGTTTTTGTCCAGCAAATCTCTTTGTCCAGATTTTTCTCTTTTGAGATTAAGGATTATTTGTTCTAGTTCTAGTATTTTATTTGCTTGTTCATCAAAAATGAGAGTCTGTCTTGTGTCATGATCCTCGTAAAAGTTCTGTAGTTCTTGTCTATTTTGTTTTTCCTTTGCGATCTGGGCTATAGCTTCTTGTAGTTTTCTTCTTCCCGATTCTTCAATTTTTTGTAGGTATTTTTCCTCGGCTTCAGTTCGATCTTCCAGTGTTGCCTCCAGTTCAGCAAGTTTAGCCTCCAGCGCTGAGTTTCGGGTGCTTAGGTCCTCAGCATCCTTTTTCAGCTCCAAGTTTTCAGCCAAAAGAAGACTGCCCACCTCTGCTGCCAATGCCAGAGATGTCTCAAGATCATCTTCCTCTTGTCCCTCTTGATCTTTTACCTTTGTTTTTACAGCACTCAAGCTCAGCTCCAGATCAGATATAACTGTGTTTCTATTTTCCTTGACCTTGTGGTATCCTGATGGGCTGGGTGTCTTAAATGTGGGACGTTGTTCTGCTTCTCCTATTGCCACAAAGGTTAATTCTGACATAGAGCCGTTTTGGGCAGTCATTGAGGTCTTACAATTTTCACATGTCCATGTTTTTATTTCATCTTGGGTCAATTTTTTTAGGTGCTTGTCAGATATATTCACACAGCCACCATGGTACCACTGGCTACAGGACCCAGTACATATTATACCGGAGTATCTTACCCCGATACTGCAAACACCACAGGGGTATTTGGATGTTTCCGAATTTGTTTTTGGCATGTTAAAAGTTCTTTGTGACAGGGGAGGTTCAGAAAACAGTAATGATAAAAGTTGATCAGTTTGATTTAATTCTGTTTGGCTGGTTCAGAATCTGTCAGTTTATAAAAATGGTTCATTGAGGAAAAAATTATCAGTATTAATAAAAATAATAGAATTATTAATAAAATTATTAATAAAATTGATCAGTTTGTTTTAATTCTGTTTGGCTGGTTCAGAATCTATCAGTTTACAAAAATGGTTCCTTGAAGAAGAAATTATCAGTATTAATAAAAATAATAAAAATTATTAATACAAATTGATCAGTTTGTTTTAATTCTGTTTGGCTGGCAGCATATATTGTTTTCTCTTCTTTTGAGTTACGTCTTTAAGTGATTTTCAATCAGTGTTTGTACTGCATTATGGTCAAAATAATTGAATTTGGAAACTTTTCAAAAAATTTACACTTCATTAAATCATTGTACTTGTAACCTTCACGATATACGTATTCAATGAGGAAAATGCATTCCTCTATTGAAAGAACTATTGCGTCCAAAAAGAAATATGCTACAGAATTTCAATAAATGAAACACGTACAACCTCAACTCTCACCAACTGACAGATCTTGCTGTGTTCGGCAACACCACAGACCTAACAACCTAACAGTAAAATTATTCCCTGCCATGCACTTGGCGCACAGCGATTTTCCGAATGCACGGTATTTTGTTTTTGCAGTTTGTATTTTCTATGTTTATATTTGTGCAATTACCAAGCATCTTCTGCATCTGTTGCAGATGACGGCTGCTGCTACTTGAGAAGCAAGCAACAAATACAGTTTTTGGAGTTGTATAGACAATTTAATATTCTTCTATAAAATATATTATGTTTGTATTTTAATATTTGTTTATCATGACTAAAAGTCATTTGAAATTTTGGAACATTTAAAGTTTAAAATACATTTTATAAATTATATCCGTATCATAATCTATAAAATTCAAGTAAAAGTAACCTCTGCAAATCCTTTTAAAAACAGAAAGGTATTCTTGGATTACTTTTTACATCATTGAACAGTCTTCAAGGGTTTAAGAATAGCAGAAAGTAGATTGGTTTTGATTTTGTTCTTACTTTGGCTAAAAAAAAGCTATTAGGATTCAAAAATCAAGAATTGAGAATTGATTTTAAGATTCGGAAATGGATTTGAGATTTGAATTTTCTGGATTTGCTTATTACCACTTAAAGAGTTTATATACATTTTACTAAATTGTCATGACCTTTACATAGTATGAATGTTTTAAAACCAGAAAAATATAATGTTAGTACGTATCAAATGTTAATTAAAACTTTAAATTTATAAACAATATATAAAGGCTGTAAGTAAAAATTTTTTAGGTAGCCAACATATATTTTATAAATTTTTCAAATTACCCACATCAGGTTTAAGTGGTGGGACCTCAAACTCAGTGCGGTCCAGTGAGGAGGCCATGTTGGAGAGCTGTTTAGTTGCAGGCAGGGGGATGGTAGCTGAGACGGGAGGCTCGGGTGTGTCACTAGTCGGAGGATTCACTAGAGGTCGCACGTTTACAATTGCTGCCGTCCCAGTAGCACTCAGGACACAGACATCATCACTACACAAAACACCTTTTTTACAGCTCATCATTATACTAACATTAAATTTCAGAAGCACTACTTTTATAGGAAATTATTTTATTTGTTATTACTTTTTTATATACTTGTATTGTGGTATTTACTACCATATTTTGGGACCAAAGAAAATTATTAATAACCCTTTTTTTTGGTAACCAAGGGCCTATATATTGGCCTGGTTATTGTTGGTTGTTAGAACACAAAGGCCTCTATGTAGACCCTCTACATTTTTTTTATGTTATTTTAAGAACATATTGTATACATTATATAAAATCACAATACTTAGACAGACGACAGTGGATACCCAGCATGTGTAATTTTGTTTATACACACAATTGTTATTTTTACAAAGTATGTATATTAATATTCTTAGCCAAATTAGTATTCTAATAAATAAGTAAAAATTTTAATTTGCTATTTCTCCTTATATGAAATTCATATTTGTTATTGTTTAAGGTCTTTAAGAGTCTCAACTTTTTATGTATTACTAGCTGTTCCCTGTGGCTTCGCACGCTTTTTGTAAGCTTTGCTCATGTATGAGCACTTCTAGTTCAAGTGAATTATATTGTCAACGCCGATATAGAGTTTATCTTGTTGACACTATCAAGAAAATCTGCCAAAAGTGTATTTTTATAGCCATTGTACACGTACATGTACTTAATAATAAAGTGGTCTAACATTCAAGCTATAAGGCCAAACAGAAATTCATTTGAAAGACAAATATCCATAAAAACTTAGTGCCTTCACATAGTGTGTGGTTATTATACACAACTATCTTGTAATATTGTACTTTACAATGTGCAGGCGCTTTGATAACTTATATATTTTGTAGCGCCTCCTGGTGGTGAGTTACATCAATGGGCATAGCATATAAACCTTCTATGTGGAAAAATACATATTCATACAAATTTTCATAATGATCAGTCAAAATAGTTTCTGAGTCTATAAAGGGCAAACACACAAACATTCATTTTTATATATATATAGAATGTTAAAATTACCGTTCTTGAAACAGACATAAACGCAACTGATGGACCACTTTCAAAATGACCAATCGGTGGGTTTTGCACACTCCATATCTGCCGATTTTGAAAACACAGAGAAAACACATGTCAGCTGGCATTGCCGTTGTTTTTAGGAAAAGATTTGGCCGGCCTAAAACATCTGATTTGGTAAATAAACACCTGGCGCGTATCAGAAAGTAATCAATGGTCCATCAGTGTATAGTCTAATCACCAAGGACAAAAACCAACAAAACAAGAATATGATGCTGCCTTTCTAAAACTTCAAGAAGACTTCATCTCGAAAGATCTCCAAAAACACTGGTGTGTTCTGCAGTCGGATGTGTTAGAGACTTGATCCAGGTATCTCATTTCGCCAAGAACATTGTTGAGTTTCAGCAGGTTACCGGAGCAACAGTCTGCATAGTCTCGTATGAACAACCAACAGCACAGAGGCAACTGTGGAGAGGCCTCACACACCAACGAGTTTTGTCAGAACCCTGAGGAAGCAATTAGCTGAGCAACCAGGCGACAGAAACAGCAGCTAGATATCTCTCCTTCATCGCAGTCTCCACTCTCCGGTGAAGTTGTTGTGCTCAGTGATGTGGGTCTCAGTGTAGATACATTTTGCATCTTGTTTGTCCCTCACTGACACACCTACACTCTCACAGAATATATTTCTCTACTGACTCTTCTACATCTTCACAAAAACCACCTTTTCTCACTAAGACACCTACAAAGTTACAAAATGTCTCTCCCACTAATACATCTTCAACAAATGTAACTGGTAATAGTGTAGATTTAAACTAGAACTTCTTGACAACGACACAGTCTCGGCAAACTTAGACCAGCCATTAATTCCAAATGTAATTAGCAGAAATTTTCCCAAAGAAGACATGCAAAATCAACTTCATAAGGCTAACTTAGTATGCTCCAAAGCTAGTAATAATATGCATGCTAGAAACTATAATTTAATAATGCACTACAACATCCGAGGGTATAAGCCAAGACAAAATTTCAGAACTAAATATATTTTTATCAGAATCAAAAATAAAGATAATCTCACTGAACGAACATTGGCTTGACAATGAGTGTATAAATATATTAAATTCATTAAATAATTATATTTTAGGTGATTATTATGTAAGACAAAATAATCAAAGAGGAGGTTCTTGTCTTTTAATAGAAAAACACTATCCCTATATACCAATTAAACTTTTTATTGATTTATATGAAGATTTTATTTTTGAATGTTCGTCGCATTGAGCTTCTTGATCATAGCGTAGTCATTGTTTCTATCTACACTATACCAGACTATAATGCCAGAAAAATATTTTTTGCCAAACTTGAGAAAAAGTTCTTAATAATTGAAAAAATATTAAAGAATAAATCGATCTTAATAGTAGGTGACTTTAATGTAAATATAATAGTAGAAAATGATATAACAAGCAAATTCTTAGAAATAATTGAATGTAATGGTTTTCAGTGTATGTTTGGTGATCCAACTAGAGTGTCAGTAAATACTTCAACTTGTATAGATAACATATTAACTAGAAAAGGATATGATGTTATAGCCAAAATGAATATTGACCTAGGTCTTTCTGACCATAATGCGATTTTTTTAAATATCCCACAAAATACAATAGAAAAGCAAGGCTTTAAAGAAAAATACTGGTAAGGAAAAAGGATATTCTCTAGTAAACAAATTAATATTTTTATGGAATCACTAAAAAATTGTGACGATTTAATAGTAAGCCCAACTATAAATGCCGAGGAAAGCTACAATAACTTTCTAACTTGTTTTTTAAGACATTTTGAGTCTGCTTTTGTTCCAAAAACTGTTAAAGTTAAACAGAAAAGAAAAAAAAGTAGTTTTACATTGGATTACACAAGGAAATAAAAATATCAGCAAAAAGAAAAACGTGAACTTCACTGGAAATCAAAATTCAGTAGAAGTTCTAAGTTATGTTAAATCCTACAAAAAGATTTTCAAAAAAGTAGTTATTGAGGCAAAGAAAAGGGCAAACTCCTCATTTATACAGAACCTCAGAAAATATAAATGCAAGGCTGCCTGGCATGTTGTGAATAAAGTACTCGGTAAAGATAATAAAAACAGAGAAGATAAAATTACTTTAATAGATTCAAATAACACAGAAATAAGTAATCCAGCTCAAATTGTTGAACTTTTTTAATGATTATTTTTTCTAACATTGTACAAAAAATTAGTGTTCCAAAGGCTACTGTAAAAGGAATTCATAATTCATTAAGAAATTTTTGTACTGAAGAGAGGGTTGCATTGCACAATCTTGAACCTTGTACAGTTGATGAGATCAGGAGATGTGTTCTAGGTCTTAAAAATAAAATTTCTGTAGGGTGGGGATGGGATACCAATAAGACTAATTAAAATCTCTGTTGATATCATTTCAGAACCATTGACACAAATAATCAACAAATGTTTAAATGAAGGGATTTTTCCTGATAGATTAAAGTATTCTCAAGTTACTCCAGTTTTTAAAAAGGGCTCGAAGTTAGATTTAAATAATTATCGACCTATTTCAGTTCTAAGCAATTTCTCAAAGATATTTGAAAAGATTATTCACTCTAGATTAGTTGATTACTTTGAAAAAAACAAACTCTTTTACGATAAACAATTCGGGTTCAGAAAAAACATGAATACTCAATCAGCTTTGACAGAATTTACAAACAGCATATTACATGGTCTGGACGGGTCTCACGGAATACAGCCGGTATTTTCTGTGATCTGTCTAAGGCGTTTGATTGTGTAGATCATTCGGTCTTACTGTTAAAGCTACATGACTATGGCATTAGTGGAAATTGTTTGTCCCTTCTAAAAGTCTTACCTAACAAAAAGGAAACAAAGAACAGTTATTCAAGAGAACTACAATAAAGTGTATTACAAATTGGAAAAGTAATAGTGTGGGAGTGCCACAAGGTTCTATCTTGGGTCCTCTTTTCTTTTTTAATTTTTATAAACGATCTTCCTAGATCTATTACCAAAGATTTAATATTATTTGCTGATGACACAACAGCTATTATCAAAAGCTCTACTAGTGAAGAACTAATAATCACTCTTTCAGAAGTGATGGATGATTTGGATTCTTGGTTTCATTCCAATGGTTTAAAACTTAATATAGATAAAACCCAAGTAATAAAATTTTGGTATTAGAAATAATAAAAATGGCAATTTTAACTTCCCAAATTTAGTTGACTCACATAAATTCTTGGGAATTAAAATTGATAGTAATTTTAAATGGAAAGCTCATCTAAATGACCTTCTGTCAAACTAAGATCCATTTTCTTTTATATTTTTTTTACACTTAAGAGAAAAATGTTTCATTTGACGTTCTAAAATCTGTTTACCATGGTTATGTGGAATCAATTCTTAGTTATGGGATTGTGTTATGGGGTCTAGCTCCTGGCATTAAAGCAGTTTTCAGATTACAAAAAAGAATTATCCGAATAATGACAAATTCTCATTTTTCGAGCACCTTGCAAATCATTGTTTAGAAATAAAAAAATATTAACTTTAACCAGTTTGTACATATATGAGTTGTTGTTTTATATCCATTTAAGCAAAGACCAACTAATAGAAAGATCTAAGATTTCAACATAATTATAACACTCGAAATAACGCTAATTTTAGAATACCCCTCCATCGCTCAACATTCTATGAAAAAAGCCCTTTGTATTCGGGGTTGATATTGTACAATAACCTACCCTTAACATTTAAGTCAATGACCATAGGAAAATTTAAAAATGAATTAAAGACTGTTTCTTTATTGACCAAAGCTATATATGAAATAGATGAACTACAGCTAAACCTCCTTAGTTAATTCTAAATAAAAATCAAGTGTTTGTTATTTTTCTGACTAAATTTTATTGTAACATAATAAAATTACTATAAGGCTTTAGTATGTATTGTATATTATGACAATGTACCAGTTCACTATTGTAAAAAACATGTAAAGAACGTTTTGTACAAATAAATATCTATGTCTATGTCTATGTCTATAGATGTAACCATTTCCTCAATTTTTAAGTGAAACTGAGTCTATAACATAGAAATACAAACATTATTATTATTAAGTAAAATTGTTTAAAGTCTCAGGTATGTTTAATTGAAGATTATTTCAAACATATAACATACTACAATTAGTGATGTTTTGAAAATGTACATATTCGTAGTTGTCAGATAAATAAATGAATAAATCTGTTAAAGTGATACTTTTTTTACTTTCTAAAGTCACCATTAGATGAATGTAAAATAAGTAAAATTGAAAGATGTTTGAAAAAGGTTTCTGGTACTTTTGAAATCTCAAAGTGATGTGTTTTGTACTGTTTTGAATTTAAAAAATAAATACCCATAAATAAATTATAACATGCGCCTAACCATATAGCTGTAGCCCATTTTCTAAAACTGAACCAA
>NW_025787731.1:0-12761 GCF_021130785.1 Homalodisca vitripennis
TTAAACTTCGTAATAAAAATGGGATATTAACTGTTTTCTCTAAAAAACACAATTAGCTTCTTAATGAAACAATTCGACATGATAAAAATCAACACACATGCGGCCGGATACCCCCACTTTGTTTAAAGAAAACACACAATGGCAATACCAGGCCAGAAAATAAATGCAAGGGCGGCAATATCACACAAAGGCAGCGAAAAGCGACTTTCTTTGCTTAGAAATGTCTCATTTGTATCAGACCCTTTTTGTTATGCAATAATTCGACATGTGTTACGTTTTCCATTTTATTTTTACCCCTTTGTGCACTTCTGAGAACAGGTACAAAAGGGGGGCGCGTTTTTTTTAAAAACCATTTTACCTAAACTTATGTGGGTTTCTGTGCATGTATTATGTTTGTCTTTTTAAACCTATACTTCATCCATACCACTATAGGTGATTTTTCCGATAAGTTAGAAGTTTTAACGAAGGAAATCTTAAATTTTTTAAAATATGTGTTAATTAATTTCATGTATATGTAGTATGAAATGTAATAATGTGTTTTATATTTTTTAGTAAAAAAAGTACTCTATTTAGTTTTTGATAATTAATAATCAAAAGGCTTTAAGCCTTTAAACATGGAGATCCCTTTTAGTTATTTTTTATTTACTAAACCAGATAATCTTAATAAATATAGAAATTAAAATTAATTATAATGGATTCAAGTTAGAAGCATTTTGGAGCATGGTTTACTGCAAGGTGTATATTATGTCGGAAACACCCAAAAAATCCTTTAATAATTTAAAATATAAATTTGAAACCTCTTACAATCGTGATAGAGATTGGGAAATCTACTTTTTGAACAATGTTTTGTTATGTCCACCAACGGGGACGTCCTGCCGAGGGTATCGTGAATATTCTTAATGGAAGCCTAACCTTGTGATACAAAAATTTTTAAAAGGTAATAGCTTACTGAATTGAATGCCACAAACCGCATCTCAAGGGAATTATTCATCAGAAAATAGAGCATTTTTTAGTATGAAAATTTACTGATGTTCAACAATGTAAATTTTTTTAACATGGTTCTTGCCACAAAATGTGTTACAAAACAAAATTTTTTAGCATTTTTTTAAATGTTCAATTAAAAAAAACAAAAATTTCATTTTAAAGTTTGGTTCTATTAGCACAAATTTGCCAGTTTTTATTACAGTACAATTATGGAAATACTTATGTTATTGATTTTCTTATTACAAATAAAAAATAATGATCCCTGTTAGAAAAGTTTTTACAACAAACGTTTTAAACCTGCATTTGGTGTCAAAGCAATTGTTCGAACGTGTTCCTTCTACGGGTTTTGACAATGAGCCAATCTTGTGTAAAATGTTTTCGACAAGTTGCCTAACATTTCTTCAGTTATAAAAACAATCTCCTCTATAATCCTGTTTTTTAGTTTCTCCAAATTATGAGGCTTTCTTCTATAAACATTGGATTTTAAATGACCCCATAGGAAATAATCGATTGGTGACAAACCGGAGATCTTGGAGGCCATTCGATTTCTCCCTTCTGGCCAATCCATTTATGAGGAAACCTTAAATCCAAATACTCTCTTACCTGTCCCCAAAAATGGGTGGAGCAAACCATCCGCTGAAAACCATCATTAACAAAGTATTCTCCTGATGCAATTTGAATAGCTGGGATTTTTTCATTTTGGAGCATATTGTAGTAAAGTTCGGCATTTAAATTTCCATTGATGAAAAAGGGTCCAAAAATTTTTTGTTACCTAAAATTCCACACCATACTTCAGTTTTTTGTGGTGCGTGAAGGGACTCAGTAATCCAATGTGGGTTTTCAAAAGCCCAGTAACGGAAATTTGTGCCTGTTAACATTGCCTTTAGGAAAAAAGTTGCCTCACAGAAAATAGTATGTTGGTCAGAAAATCTCTATTGTCATCACATTTGCGCATCACAAGTTCACAAAACCAACTCTTCTGTCGTAATCCCCTCACTTAACTGTTGGACTAAATGAACTTTAAATGTTTGTATTTTTTTAATTTTCAAAATCTTACTCACAGACAAGGGTGCATACATGTTGCTGTGCAGCTTTTTTGAGCGATGTATGTGGGTCTTCAATAAATGTTTGCAAAACATCTTAAGTGCCTGATCTTCCATCTGTTATGCAGATTGTATCCCTACCCGTCTTTGGGCCGATTACGTAACACTCCCTGTCATTTTCAAAACGCTCAATAGTTTTTGATATTGTTTGAAACACTTATGGGATTTTCCTTTCTGGGAACAGTGTCATTAAACAAATTACAAAACTTCCCGATAAGATCTTTGAACGATCGCCATCTCCTCGCAATCATCAACAGAAGTAATTCGTTCTCTTTCAAGAACAATTCCATTAAAATGCCAAATAAAAACTGAACTAAGTAACTGTAATTAGATAACTTGTTGACAGCAATGCTTCAGAGACACTGATTAACTCGACAGGAATGATTGACCTTTGTCCAATTGTAATTCCCCAAAGCTTAGACCTTAGAACAACACCAATTACAGATTACATAATGTAATCAAGAAAAAGGTGACTCATAAGTTTTATTCAATTGTAAAAAAAACTGGTAAATTTGTACTAATGAAACCAGCTTAAAAAATAAATTTGTTTATTTTATTTTAATTGAACATTTTTAAAAAATGCTAAAAAATTAGTGTAAACACATTTTGTGGCAAGAACCTATGTTTTAAAAATTACAATGTTGAACCATCATAAATTTTCAATACTAAAAAATGCTCTATTTTCTGATAAACATAATTCCTATTGAATGCGGTTTTTGTGGCATTCAATTCAGTAAGCTATTACCTTTAAAATTATGTATCACAAGGTATAGGCTTCCAGTAAGAAAATTCACGATAAACCCTCGGGCAGGACGTCCCCCGTTGTGGTGACATAACAAAACAATGTTCCAAAAAGTAGATGCCCAATCTCAATCACGATTGTAAAGAGGTTTCAAAATTATATTTTTAAAATTATTAAAGGATCTATGTTGGTGTGTTTCCAGACCAATATTACACCCTGTATATTATATTTTAGTAAATATATATATTAAAAATATAGATAATAATTATAATACAATCCAACATTATGTTCACGACATAACTGTTAGGTTGTTTACTCTCCTTTGACACAAGCACGGGAGCAGCAAACATTTTGACTTTATATAGGCATCAGCGGTTTTTACGTAGGATATAAACATTTAAAAAAAATATAAATATTTTTGAAATTTTAAACATTACAACCTAACGGTACTATTTCCAACGAAATCAGTCAACGCATAGAGCGGGCACGACCACTTGAAAGATACACTGGCACAAGCCAGAGCAAGAAACTGATACCTCTCAACTGTGACAATGTTTGGCGCTCCCGGCCGTGAAGCCTAACATCTGTCAAAAGACAACTAAGATAGGTCTTATAACAGTCCTTAAACTATATAGTAAAAGTTAGATAGTAACTTTATCCTTTGATTTATTGCATTATAAATACTGTACAGTTAAAAAAAGTATATAGTTTCTAAAACTTGTAAAATTCTATCTGGATATTATCTCTGCAAACAAGCGCGCATACGTTTATAATACGTATTTTGTCCTACTTCGATTAATTATATCATTTGGTTAATAATATAACGTAGCTATACGTGATCATCCCCCCCTGCAGTGTAGGACACTGTAACTAGTATAATCCACCCCCCTCGCCGAACGCCATAACTACAAGTAGATGAGAACAGAGTTGCAAATGCCAATCCTTGTAATTAGTCTCCATTAGATTGAAAGCGGTGTAGAACCGTAAATAAACCCCTTCTCTGTTGGAGTTAGCGTTTGTTAAGTGCGTGAACTATATATTTTAGTACAGTTTAGGACAGTAAATAGTGTCACACCTGGCGGTAACCTGAAACACAAAGCAAGGTGTGAACTACACTGACAGTGGGGGTATGGCTTCTAACTCCGTATTTGAATAGGAGACCGGGTTTCATTTGCAACGACTGTAACTACAACACAATGCTGCATACTTGTCCGTATCGGTTTGTTTTAAATAATGTTTTCATTGAATCGACCGTGAAACATGGTTTAAATTACACTAATTTTTTTAAGTAAAGAAAATAATGTCCATGTTTGAGTTGTATGATTGAAAGGTATGCTATATTCTTGGTCTACATAATTTCAAAGAGAATTCTAGTGCTAATAACGTCTTTAACTGTATTCATGTATAGTTGGCAGAAAACAATTTTAACATGTGATATTGTATGATGTTTCTCTCTTACAATAGTTAAGTCGTTAAGTCATCTAAACAAAGAAATAATATCATTCATTGAGTCGTACCCTTTTGTCCCCAAATCGCAAGGAAAATAACATAATATGAATAAACTTTTTAACACTTTTAAACTTGTTATTTTCCTTATACGATGTACATTTCGGAATCATTGATTCCATCTTCAGGTACAAAATAAAGGTTAAGTTTATTGTAAAATAAAATAATTAAAATCAGTTTTGTCATGTTTTTATTTACTAACCTTGGTGGCTAAAAAAAAGGACAAATTTGTTGTAACTAAATAGTCCAGAGATTAATAATCAAGTTAATGTTTATTAATTAGCAAATATATAACACATTAAGCACACCGACAATGTAACCACGTGGGAAGCGTACGGAAAAGAATAAATTCATATTTACCTATAACAGCTGGTTATGAAAGGTTGGCCGCATGCGCACGTTGATTTCTTTGCTGTCGTAGTGTGGTGTCTGTGTGAACCACCAATACACGCGGTATTCCCAAATATATTTACAACACCCCTCCACATATCTGCGTGGATCGGTTACTTCAGACCCCAAGGACCCACAATGATGTCCAGTGTTTTGATTGATGGTAGCGGATTTCGTGAAAAAACGGCTACCAATTTATCGACCGTCGGTAATAATGTTCCAGTTCCACCTAGACTACTTTTTCCCAAGATCCCCATAAACGAGATGTGACTTCACCTCGTCCATGATAGCACGCTTCCACAGCTCAGTCGTACATCTCCAGTTAATGCTTTATCTGTTTGCCATCCGTCGGTTATTGAACACTAACTCCTCGAGTATGTGTCCTATCTTCGATGTTATATTTCCATCATAATCGCAGGAGTCTTTTTGCTCGCGGGTGTCCCTCTTTCCAACTTGCAACAAAGGATGATTCTAACGGCCTTTTTCAAAACACGATCCTTGCTCGGCGTCAATGAATACGTCGTCGTCACCAGTATTCATATCTTTTTTTCCGCGGCCTGATCCAGTGCTAGAGACACTATTCCCGGGTCTACGATACTATTCGTGGACTGCCTCGGCTGCCGGTCCCGTATCTTAGGCGGTCTGCCGACTCTTTTTTTCCCCTGACGATGACGATCTCCCCGTTTTCCCTGCACGTTGATGATTCTTCTTTTTTTCTCTTCTTCGAATATTTCAAGTGGGTCCAATCAGACCTTCGCGTAGATTACTCTTGGGCTTGTCCTGAATTTTTGATTGTTGATTCTCAAAATTTTTATATTCTTTATTGACTCTTCTAGTGGATCAACGTTTGCTCTCGATGACCCCATATTTCTTCGTCAAAACGTACATCTCGGGTCACGATACCGTTTTTTCCAGTATCCAAGCCGCACTCAGTACGCTTTTGATTCCAGGTCGTATCCTATGAACCTACCTGCAGCAGCTCTCGGGTCCATTTTTTCCCCAAGTCCGAATGTTTTATCTAACACGTACGCTCTCGAACCAAATATACGCCCTGGTGTTTGGAGGTCCGGCAACTTGCCGTGCCAAATCTCGTACCGGGTTTTTTTCCACCAATACATAACTGGAACAGCGATTCCTGATATAATTTCGCCGTCGCAATGGCTTCAGCCCAAAATGATTCTGGCATCCCGGTCTCGATTCAGCATGCATCTGGCTGTATTCCTGCAGCGTTCGGTTCTTCCTCTCCGCCTACATACCGTTCTTGCTCCAGGTGTGTAAAGCGGGCGCTGACAGTCTTCTCTGGATCCCCTCCTGCATCAGGTACTCGTCCGAAATCTCCATTTCGGTATTCCCGACCGTTGTCCGAACTGTAAAAATTTAATTTTTCGGCCAGTAAATGTCTCAACAAAATTTTGATTATATTCTTTGAACTTATCGAGTACTTCGGAGTTTCTTCTGCAAGAAATACACCCTCGCCACCACGTAACTGTAGTCATATCGCCAAACGTCACCAATGTACTTCGATCGCGCCGTTGGAATGTTGCCCTCATCTGGCCCGCAAAGACGTCGGTATGTAACAATCTCCGAGTGGCAAGCTCTACTTCCTGTCACTCAACTCTTTCTGTGAACGGTCTGGCAGCCTGCTTACCGCGACAGCAAACGTCGCATACTGTTGCTGTTGCCCTTGAACGACAAAATTTTAATCCCGGTTGCCCAGCCTTGCTCAATCAAATAATTTTATTGACTGCATCCATGTGTATATGTTCCCAAGTCTCCTGTGGCCAAATTTTCGGTGAAATTTTTTGCCTGTCCTTTCCTAATAAGGTTTTTGACTTGACGTGTCCTCAGGAATTTGCCTTCCGCATCCGCGTAACCACCTGCGCATGTTATCAGTATTTTCTTCTCTTACAAAGTAACAGGTCTCCCCACTCAATCGGGCGATACATCACGGTTTTTGCCATCTTGTAAGTTACGTACCTCAGCTAATTTGTCATTGAAGATTACTGTATACCTTTGTCAGTAATACTTCGATACCGACATCCAGAATTAAGTTTTCTTAATTCCCGGGACATACAAGCGTGCCATGCAAGTTCGCGGGTTGAAAATAACAAACTCCAACCACTTACATTTTATCTTGCTACGCTACGGCCCTTTATATTTGCATTTGTCGATGCTTTCTGTTGCTAACTTGAGCACCGAATTCGCACGTCGCAACCGTATCTTCAAAGAATATCCTCGTCGCCGCCAACATTGTGATTGTTGCATCCGACTATCCAAACCACCACTTGGATTGGCTACGACCGTTGAACATTGTTTGACCTCTTATCTCGTTCCAGGCTTCCGGAGA
Source organism: Homalodisca vitripennis (assembly GCF_021130785.1). Classification (NCBI taxonomy): domain Eukaryota; kingdom Metazoa; phylum Arthropoda; class Insecta; order Hemiptera; family Cicadellidae; genus Homalodisca; species Homalodisca vitripennis. The sequence goes on from NW_025787731.1 coordinate 7,073, forward strand.
ATGTAAAAATCCTGTGCTACCCTAGCACTTCCCTTGTGTTGATCTTTCCATCCTCCCCTTTTTCGCGGGACAATTTTTTTTGGCAAAATGGCCAACCTTCGCCGCATTTGAAGCATTTTCACTTGAAATTACACCTTTTTCCGGCCGCCGCTGCTTACGTCTACCAAAATTACGTGTTCTGGATCTGGCCATGAAGGCTTTGTCTTCCGTTCGCGGCGTCTTGTGTGAAATCCGCTCTACCCTGGCCAAACATTCATTATAAGATTTTTTATCTTGAGCTCTTCCAGGCTTTATGGCAATTGATCACGACTCTCGATTACGCAGTCTAAAATCCTCAAAAACTTGGTGGCAAACCGTGCACGTATCATAGTAGTTAAACGAGATCTTCATGAATCTCGATATCCATTTTCCGCCAATTTGTTCAACTACGATGGGTCGAAGAAGTTGTGTCCCCCCCAAAGGTAACTGGTGTATTAACTTTCCCCCTCCTTTCACCTATGTCGCCACGAACAGCGACTTCAATAACGTTGGCTTTCCCTTGCCCCGCCCCCTTTTGATGCGTAGATCGCTTCAAGTTTCTAGACCAACAGCTCACGAGTTGTCGTAATACAATTTTTAATAATTTTTCAACCTCTGAAGGCGCGCCATCGGCCAAAATGATGCTTGCCTGAGGCTGATTGATCTCCCATCTATCCCACTTGACTATAAGCGCTTCCATTTTTCAAACACTTTCTGCCGGTTTTCGTTCTTGGAGACATTTCCATCCGGCATACGGCCTATAATTTCTTCTAGAATCAGCAATGCTCCGAATTTGAATTTTTTTCCATGTGTCGTAATTGTCCTTCGAACAGTGCTTGTATATTGCTACTTGAGTACCAGCCATCCCGTTTTAGGTTATACAAACCACTTTTTAACGACAACGTGATACAACACACTTAATTTCACTTTTTATACTGACTATTTATTAACTTTTAATGCCCAAACGCTATCACAACAAACGTTACTGTGGGCCCATAACCTGTTGTAAATATAATAGTCAGAGGATTAAATTAATCAAGTTAATGTTTTATTAATTTAGCAAATATATACACCATTAAGCACACCGACAATGTAACACGTGGAAGACGTAACGGAAAAGAATTAAAAATAATCGATATTTACCCTATAACAGAGCTGTTATGAAAGTTGGCGCATGCGCACGCTTTGATTTTTCTGCTGTCGGTAGTGTGTGTCTGTGGTGAACCACCAATACACGCGGGGTATTGCCAATTATTTACAACAATTTGATTTTTAATTTATTTATTTATTTACAATTAACTTAACCTTATTTTTGTACCTGAAAGATTAGGAATCAATGATTCCGAAAATGTGACATCGTATAAGAAAAATAAAAAGTTTAAAACGTGTTTAAAAGTTTATTCATATTTAGTTAATTTATTAATAAACACCTTTTTCGAGGGCTACATCTCTAACACGCAAGGAAAACTAAGATATTAAACAAAACTTGAAAAGTTATCTTTAGTAATATTGGCATATTTAAGGATATAGTAAGTTTTTTTAACATGTACCTCAAATAAACCTGAAAAATAATAATAAACTAGTATAGTTTTCTGATACGGGAGATCAATCAATCATTGACTATTTTATTGTAAGATTACTAACTTTTTCGTTTCCCTATAACATAAACATTTTTTTACCTATTTAATAAAACCAATTTTGTAATAAAAACTTTAATATGTAACAAAGTGAATAACTTCTAACTACCTATAATAATGGTATGAGACTGTCTGTAATGAAAATCATTTACTTAGCATAATTTACTAACATTTTGTATTGTAGAAGGGGAAAAATATCTTTCCCCGGAATATTTGTGATCGAATTCAGTGATTCTACGAGTAATCAGATATTTATTAATTTCTTGTATCACTTGAAATATTCGGAAAAAGAAGTTTATTCAATTCACAATCCTTCCATCGTAAAAAAAAATTTTTTTAGCAAAGGCATTTGTATATTTTTACATTCAAGATACAAAAAATGCTAATGATTTTAGTATATCACACGCGTTAGTTTTTATAAAAATATGATCTTAGCGGTAATAGTAATTTGTACTTTTTTAGAAAAATTTGTACATTAAAATTTCAACCAAATTAAGGACTAGAATACAATATGCCACTATAATGTTTCACTTGTGGTTTTTTTATAATATATAATAGCAAATTCTAATTAAAGTGTAGCCTTAAAATTTTAATTTTTGGTCAAACAAGTAATTAGATATACGTTTTAATTAGGTTATTAAAAAACTATACATTGTTCTATTAGTTCGTTTGTAATTAGAAATAATATTCTCTAGATGTACTATATCGTAGTGAAACAGTCCACAAAAATAGAAATTAGTGTATAATAATTATTCATATCACAACACACCAATCGTCGTGTAAATTGTTGCCGTTTCATAGCAACAAATCCTATTGACAGTTTGCAATTGTCTGAATTTGTACAGAAAATTTGGAACCATCCCAGGTCAAAGCGGCGGCAGTGGGAACGCTACTTAAACATTTTAAATTGTAACTATATGCCACTCACGTAGTAGTCAATGCCATAACTAACGAGGCAGGGGCAGGCCGATTGCACTACGCACATAAGCAACGGCAATCTATTTTTCGCAATCAGCGCTGACGGCAGCAGTCCACTGTACTTAATTACACTTTCTGATATAGCAACTGGTTTCCATTAAGTCATAAACGTGGAATAACCACACTTACATTGAGTACCTTGCCTACAGGCAGTCACTTGTATTATTTAATTACACTTTCCTGATAGCACACTGTCATTTAAGTCAATAACGTGGATTAATCACACTTACATTTGAGTCTTTCTACCAGCATCACTGTATTTAATTACACTTTTACTGATTAGTCAACCTGTCATTTAAGTCAATCAACGTGGATTAATCACACTTACATTGATAGTCTTTCTACAGCAGTACCACTGTAATTTTAATTACACGCTTTCTGATTAGAACTGTCCCATTAAGTCATAACGTGGATTAAACCACACTTACATTGAGTCCCTTTCTACAGCAGTCACTGTATTTAATATACACTTTCTGAGTTAGCAACCGTCCTTAAGTCCATAAAACGTGGATATTAACCACACTTACTTTAGTCTTTTTCTAACAGCATTCCACTGTATTTAATTACAACTTTCTGATTAGCAACTGTCATTAAGTCATAACGTGGATTAAACCATCCACTTACATTGAGTCCTTTCTACAGCAGGTCACTGGTATTTAATTACACTTTCTGATGTACAACTGTCATATAAGTCATAACGTGGTATTAACCAGCACTTACATTGAGTCCTTTTCTATACAGACAGTCACCACTGTGAGTTTAATTACAACCCTTTCTGATTAGCAACTGTCATTAAAGTTTTAAGTCATATACGTGGGATTAACCACGACTTACATTGAGTCTTTTCTAACAGCAGTCACTGTATTTAATTACACTTTCTGATTAGCAACTCTGACATTAAGTCAATAACGATTGGAATTAACCACACTTGACATTAATGTCTTACTACAGCAGTCACTGTATTTAATTACACTTTCTGAATTAGTCAACTGTCATTAAAGGTCCATCAACGTAGGATTAACCACACTTTAATTGAGTCTCTGCTACAAGCAGTCCACTATACCTTAATTTACACTGTTTCTGATTAGCAACTGTCATACACGGTGGATTAACAACACTTTCATTGGATCTCTAGCTATCAACAGTCACCGTAAATAATTACGCGTTGTCTGATTAGCAACTCTAGTTAATTCATAAACGTGGAATTAACACCACACTTTCTTGAGTACTCTCTATACATTTACCATAAGTAATTACAACTATTCTGATTAGCAATTGTCATTTAAGTTATAACGTTGGATTAACCACCACTTTTCATTGAGGTCTCTCTATGAGCAATTACCATAATAATTACACTTTCAGATTAGCAACTGTCATTAAGTCATAACGTGGATTTACCACACCTTTCATTGAGTCTCTTCTCTCTATAAGCAGTCAGTCACAAAAGTACTTAATTACACTTTCTGATTAGCCAACTGTTATTAAGTTCATAAACCGTGAAATAAAACCCTACTTTCAATTGAGTCCTCTATACGAGCAGCAACTATACTTAATTATCACTTTCTGATTAGCAATTGTTCTTAAGTCATAATGTGGATTTAACAACACTTTCTATTGAGGGTCTCTCTACAACATCAGCAACGTAAACTTAATTACGCGTATTCTGATTAGCAAGTTCTCGTTAATTCATAACGTGGGAGTTAACCACACTTTCATTGAGTCTCTCTATAGCAGTCACCAAAAAGTAACAATTTACAGCTTCCTGATTAGCAACTTGTCATAATGGGGATTTAACAACACTTTCATTGAGTTCTCTCTACAACTGTCACACGGTAAGGTAAATTACTGAGCGTTCTGATTACAACACCTTAATTATCATAACGGGTGGCTTAATCCCACACATTTCATTGAGTTCTATCTCTATAGCATGTCCACCCATAAGTAATTACACTTTCTGATTAGCAACTTGTCCTACAGTGGATTAACAACACTTTCATTGAGTCTCTCTACAACAGTCACCGGTAAGAAATTACGCGTTCTGAATTCAGCACCTCTTCGATAATTCATAACGTGGATTTAACCACACTTTATCATTGAGTCCTCTCTATACAGTCCACCATAAGTAATTACACTTTCTGATTAGCAAATTGTCATAAAGTCATATACGTGGATTAAACCACACTTTAAATGAGTCACTGTACAGCAGTCACTTTTTTTTTAAATTACGACTTCAGGTTTTAGCAACTGTAACTACGTCATAACGTGGTATTAACCACATTTACATTCTCATCTACCAAGCCAGTATAATGGTCTTTATACTGTTTACTTCTTTGTCTTGATATAAACCTGACTTCAGAAAAGTATGTAAGAAATTTAAGCTAGTTTTATAATGTCAAGTCGTCCTGTTTGAAAACCGAAGTGGTTAGCTAGAAGCTTACAAAGAACAGATAACGTTGTCAATAACGGTGCAGGATTGAACCATTTAGTTTTCGCTAGCAAGATTCATTAAACTTTTGAATACGAGAATAATTAAATTAACTCGCGAACACACGCGGTTACTAATTTATTCCCGCGATGGCACACGATGCGGCAATTTGCTCACGATACGTTATCGATTGTCCTCTCATCTTCATAATCGTTAGTCTCTTTAATATACTAATAACATTTTAGTTTAGTTTAATATGTTGTCCCTAATAATATGTTGTTGATATGGTTCAGGTAGTAATCCTTAAAAATGTATATTTTAATTAAATTTTATCACAACACAAGCAAAAATGGTTAGTTTCATCTAAGTAGCGCCGCAGTCACTTTTTTTTAAGAAGTGAGCCGATCTCCTATTAAATGCCTTATATCTGCCCGTCCTCGTGGGCCACTGGCCTGAGCGGAGGTGATCTTTAAGGCCGCTAGCACCACGTTCAATTTCGGCTTGTCAGTTCGGCTTGTCAGATTTGGCTTGTCCAATTCTAACTGACCAGCAATCACAAATACAGCACGTTCAGATTTGGCTTGTCCAGTTCGGATACCGGTTAAATTACTCCAAAATTTTTTTTGTTCTT
>NW_025787732.1:0-15616 GCF_021130785.1 Homalodisca vitripennis
CCCACCATCATGGTTGCCATAAGTCCCAATTTAAAAAACGATTAGTTTAAGTTTGAATGAAAGAACTAATTAATTGAGTAAAGGTTTGACCAATTGTTAATGGACATGTCATGAAAATTGGAGTTTCTATGAATAATTTAACCTCCATAGAAATAAATAAAATGAATTAAAGTTAAGCAATGACTTTTTGAAAACAATAGGTATTGAAACATTCTTAACTAATCCGCGCCTGCTTTCATTAAATGATTCCAACAAACTATTTTCTTCCAAATATCTTATTTGTTTTTTAAGTTTTTTTTTTAATTAATTATTTGTGTTTATTGAATTATTTGTTGTTTTCATCATTTTCAGTTGACATTAATATCGTAAATTATTTTACCGTTTAGGGTCTTGTATTTTCGTATTGGAACAAAAAAAATTTGTTATAATTGTTCCTTCAAAGAATATCCTAAATTTAACCAGTATTTCAATTATCTAATACGCAATATTTCATCTCAAGAGGTAAATTAGGTATTTTCACTTTTGAACATGAACTAGTTAGTATTTATTATTAAATACTATATTATTCCTAAATATACACTAAGTTTTCTAAAATAGTCTTTAAAACAAGTTTGAATGGAGAATTTTTTTTTTCCGGGGAAAAACTTTGTTGTGTGTCGGTTATAAGACAAAAGTAGTTTGTTGTCGAAATCATGTTATTATTTAAGACCGAATCTTACTCAAAAATGTCATTTTGTTGGTCAATTATATTATTTGTATAAAAAACAAATTTCTTTGGAACGGATTACATCAATGTCATTTAAATTTTCTTTACAATATTTTAAACAATATATAAAAACCTAAAATCTTCTATAATGCTGATGATCTTTATAACATATTTTAAACTAGCGTTTACAAAAACACTTTAATACTGACAATAGTTTTCAGTATATTGACTAGCAATATTGCATTGTGTTCAATACTGAGGAAGTATAAATTTGATTGGAGTTTCTTCATGTAAGTCATGTTCAAGAGCACTTTTCCGACAATTCCATACCCGTTATTGTTTTTAAAAAACATTCCCTTTTATCTTATATAAAATTAACTGAAAATGAGAGATGGCCTAATCGGGTGACCTCAGCAAGAATAGACTTTACATAAAATTTTTTTCGGGTGGTAGTGCAAAAATACATAAATGGAAAATTATTTAATTGTTGCTACCCTTTTTAACTAAGATCTAAAAAAATTACTTATTTGTTCGAACAGGTGTTTGTAATGATTGTTAAAAGCACTCATTCAGGATATTATTTATTATTTTAACATCTGAAATATCTTTTTAGTTCCCAAACCAAACAGTAGTATGAGTAAACAATTCGGTGTTGTTGATGAACTTTGATTTGAACAAGAGCAGAAATTACATTAGGCATTTCACTGAAAGCTATGAAATTTAACAATGATCTTTCTACATTCTTCAATCAACCGATCAGCGTCCAATCAACGCTAACTCTTCAATTCAAGTTCAAAGCCTAGGTTCAGAATTAATTGCTCGTAAGGGTTAGAACCATTCTCATCGCAACATTAGACCATTCTTATAATAAAGGTTGGGGGGGGGGGGGGACAATATGTTACAAACATTACATTCAAATTCCAATATCGCTCTACAAAATCTCCAAGAGTCCAATCTGCCCTTTATAAGCACATCATCCAAAGTTTGATTAAACAGTAGGGGAATGCTCTAAAGAAAAATATTTGATTGTCAGTCAAACGATAATTTCTGCTAGGAGGGTCAAAATGGCACTGTATAAAAATTAGTTAAAACATAAAATATGATCATTTTTTCCAATTACAGTTTTTTCTTGGCCTTACAGCTTTAAACTGGGCCGGTCATATACAATAAATATATAATTCTGCAGCCCATTGCATCATAAATGTATGAAAACCCTATTATCTTTGTGAGTAATTATATAACTTCTCTATTCATATATTTTTGTAGTAAATATAAATATTAAAAATAATAAAAAGACACCTTCGAAAACAGTTCCTTTTACTATTCTTCTCCATTTGTTCTTAAACGAGAGGAAAATCTTAAGTTTGACAAGAATATGGTAATACCTTAACATTTTTATTATACCTTCTTAGTAAACAATAGTTCAGCTCTCCCATAGACCGCCATTGTTGTACCAGCGAATATAAAAGCTTTACAAAGTTGCATTATTCTCTCTTAAAGTGGAATAAACACTGTTGTAGCAGCAGTTATCGACACAGTTACGGCACCCACTGACGTCCCCAGAGCGAGTTTGAAGAGTTGGCGTGTGCACATAAATGTCAGGTGCAATGTTTACACTTAAATCGTAACTCCTGCACTAGTTCTATATTTTTATAAATGAAGTATTATCTACAGTTTATCTTTCGCTTATCTTCAGTAACGTAATATTAAATAATGATGAAACGTACCACTTAATATAGTTTTAATATTTGTCACCTCCATTGTTGTAAAATCAACAGCATTCCTCACATTTTTCCATTGTTGATGATGTGAAAAATATAACAATATTTTCTAGGATTTGAATTTATTATCTTCTTCAGTGTCAAAAACTCTTATTGAAAATGATACGCAAACACAAAAAGTGTTTTAGTACGTAAATCTTACCATCTTTCTACATTTAACTGAATTTGTGAAGGTAAAATAATGTATTTTAATATTTATTTTCAATAAACTCTGGATTATTTTGCTATATCACGTGGTAATTTTTTATATTGTAAACCATTCAAAATTATGATATCTTAAGCTTTTAAATGATACCACAAGGCATCATTCTGCATGTCTTCCCATTAAAAATTATACACAAACTCACACCGTCTTTTAGTAAGTAAGTCTTACATTATTTTGCTAAATACTTTGGTTTTACAACAAAATTTAATTCTTCTTGCAGTTAAAATAACGGCTTAAACCTGATGAAGTGTAGAAGTTTTCGCATTAGCCTATAATTTGACTGCAGTTGTGAAGATAAAATAATGTCTTTTAATATTTATTTTCATATAAACTCTGTATTATTTTGTAATATAACGTGGTAACTTAACGATAAAACTTTTCTTTGTTTTCTATATTGTGAAAATTTCAAAATTATGATATAATTCAAACTTTGACATAACACAAGGCACCGTGCACTTCATTTTGCATGCCTTTCCATGCAAACAGCTTCTCTATTTGAACTTGTAAGATAAAACAATGTCTTCTGAATTCCTGCATGTACAGGAGGAGCTTACTAGTAACTCCGAAAGCTGGTATTCAGAAATTTCAAAAGTAAAAAGCTCAAGTCTTTAATGGTAAGAGAAGTAAGTTTTCCTTCAATGTCAGGACGTGCTTAAAATATAGGAAGTGCAGAGTAGATATTTGAAGGTTTTGTGAAGGACCACTGGACTAAACACCTTCTTTAAAAAATATTGCATACGCTTTATTTTTAATCATAGATGTTCTAGGAGTTCTGTAATAGCAATTTTATTTTCATAGCCCATTAGTAATTTTGTTTTTGGTGTACATTTGTTATCCACATTATAATATAAGGTCTAAAAAGAAACTGTCCAGCAAAAATAAATTTTATAGTCATTAACTGTATTACATCCATAGCGTTTATGAAAAAGATAAAAACGTGTTATTGATTTTTAATACATTTTAATCCTAAAGACTTATTCATTTTCCGTTATCTATGTACATTTGCTTTTTATCCATATGGTTCAAATAGAACCCATGCTGTAATCTCCTAGCATAAGTAACACAAATTATGAGTACTCCTGCCGATATTTCATACTTAAACCAAGCACCTATTTAATAAACTAACAAATTTTTTATTAGAAACTAAAAATTCTAGTCATTCATATGAATGTTTTCAGTTCGTATGTCTAATGGTAACTTTTTTGGTAAGCTGTAGAAGAAAGAAATTATTTTTTACGGGCCATCTCAAATTATCTTGATCTGTAATAAATTTTAGGTAAAGACAAAGCAAAATATTCATCTAAAAAAATTTAAATAGAAATTAATCTTCAGGATCCTGGTCCCGGCTGACTTAGAAAACCTGAAAAGACAGAAAAAACAGTTACGAAGAAGTCATTCCTAAGTAAAGTTCAGATTTGTGTTATATTTAGTCATGGAAAGATACTTTATGGATTAGGATTCCAATACTGGATCCCTTTTTGGTCGGGAAGTAAACTTAGAAATCCGTTTTTCGACTAAGTATTACTTATTTCAGTTTAAGAAGTACTCTGGTACGAAAAGTCTTGAACTTTGCGTGATGTAGATAATATTGTTGGCTCATCCAGTTAAGGCAAAGACAATATTTTTTCACATCCTATGTTCGGTGACTGGAAATGTTCAACCCTGAGAATATTTAGATCTGTGTTGGATAAATATCATAAATTGGAATGGAGGAAAACCGTCGGTGGGGTGGCAAACTCTGTCAGGATTGTAACCTCGTTCTCCAATCACATTTGGAGGAAATCAGTGTGGAGGCAATATAAACACACATTGGAATTAATAATCTATTTTGTATGATGATAAAAATTCAAATTAAGTATTTCTGTTCCTTTTTTACACTTAATACACATTAATTAACACATTGAAAAATAAGAATCTAGTTTTACATCAGTTATGAATAATTAATTGTATTTTTTAGTAAAAATTAATATCACCAAAGAATAGAAGATTGCAATTTCAAATTTTTCAATATCAAAAAACCTTGATTTATTTCCAAATAAATGAAATACAATTTCATAAAGATTCATATATATTATAGTAATGTTAACGTAAGATTAAAACATAAAACATTACTTAAAAAATAGGAAAAAATAAGGTAGATGCATTTAAAATATGAAATAATTTTGCTAATAGGGTTATATTCCATTTCTAAATTAATACATTTAAAATCCATTTTATGAAGTTAATACATCAACCATGACTGATACATTTAAATTAAATTTGTATGTGTAGAAAGAGTTGGTTTCAGTAAATAAACTTACAGCCGAATCAAAATGGTTCCATAGTCTATTTAGTTGGTAGATTACGGCTTGAGACCTGAGCATGATGTAACTCAATACAGGAAGTAATCGGCTAAGGAGGCTTTGGTTTTGTCTGGCGGAAGCCAACTGGATTAGCGGTAGTAACACTACACTTAAGTACTGTAGTTTGATTCTAGTGATAATCACTTCTCGCGAGTCTCGCTTGGTTATCAGGAGCTACCCGTAACACACAGTGGTACTGTTGTAATTCCAAATCTTATTTCCTAACCTTATTGGCTTCAATTTGACTTACAGTAGGTCAATGTCAAAGTGTAAATAGGGTAAACTATTACATTAAACAAATCAACCTATTTTTATATTCCGTGCAATTTTTCCTAATTCTTCTTAATTATGTTTTAAATAGACAAAAGTAATACACAGCCACATAGGGGTTAAGATAATCTAAGTAGTTTATAAAAAACTTTAACCGGAATGTGTGCGTGGGTGTGTTTTGTGAAATAATAATGGCCTCCCAAATTAAAATTAAAGGACCAATTTAATTAACTAAAACTTAACGGTTAAATAGACTACACAACCCAAATAATTTAGTTTACAACACAATAAATAAATAAATATATACAAATGTAAATTAGAACGGGTAGGGAGGAATATAAATCCAAACCACACTGACAATATTTTCAACAAAACACACTACATAAATAAATCACCTAGTAAAAATAATGTCGTTTAGTACTAACTAAATTTGATAATCTTTCCTTTTGTTTTTAATTAATAACCAATGAAAGGTAATTTAAATAGTCAGACTACTACTCAAATTTTTGATGGAGGTCGAAATGAGACCGTTCAACAAGAATCATCACTCTGGTTGGTGAGTTTGCGGATGATGAGAATTAATCAAATTCTTGATTAGGGTTGGGGGTGCCGTTATGGGTAGCACTTAGCTTTTTACCTTGTAAACTTTTTTTTACATTCTTTGTTTTACAGCAATTCTAAGTATTATACAATTGAATTTTGAATATTTTAAAGGTAACTTTGTTTGTTAAATTGTATTGTTACGTTAATTTTACTTATATATCTTTAATCGATATGATGCATGCCATCCCAATATTATAATATCTATGGAAATAAAGGCATTATTATTATTTATTATTATCTACGTAAGGCAATTTGATCCAATATTACAAGTTTAGCCTAATAAAGATAAGAAGACTTCACGAATAGTAAATAATGCCTTTGTCATTTATATTTTTAAAATTACTGATAAAAAATATTATAAACATCTTCATGAATTGATAAACATGATAACAATATATTATAATATAACCAAACATAAATACTTCCAGATTAACATATTTGATGATTTTTTTAAAAATAGTGAACCGTCTATTTAGCATAAGTAAAAACATATATTTTAATTGAAATAGTTTGTTATCATAATATTTTAATTTATATTTCTTACACCAATATCAAAACCCCTTCAAAAACTAGATCCAACAACCCGCTTTATTGGTAAAACTGAACACATAATTAAAATATATATTATATTTTCATTAAATATTCAACATATAATTTTTAAAAGGTCTTTAAGTTTTATTGTTTAAATTACACTATGCCTTATTTAAAAATACGAGGACGACGAGTGGGTATGAACCTGCATTAGAACACTGTGGTGGTGCGTTCGGCTCCTGAATTTTTAATCGCGTTTGACGGGTTCTAATAGTTTTTTATGTTTTGAAAACTATCACGTACGTGACAGTGTCTGGTTTACGTTTACCGTCTTATCGAAACCAATAAGTGCTGCCGGAACTGTAGAGAGAGAAAACCTAATTTAAGCCATTAATGTTCCTGTCTCCGCCTGGGTCTTTTCCGTCAGATTCAAAGGTCAAGCGAGTGCGCTCTACAATCTACTGGGGGGATAAGAAAGGTTAGGAGCGCTCCTTATTCTGATCCGTCCGCCTCACCTTCACCGATGCCGTGGAGGTAAACAGACCCCGACTACGGCCCCACCAATCCATCGAGGCGTTGCGTGGGGGAATGTCTTTTCTCCGGCCGGCGCCGTTGAGCCGGCGCTTGTGGCAAAACTGAAGGCTGTGGTCGAGGAAGCTGTCCAGACTGCGCTCTTGAAAGCCCATCAAGAGATCAGCCGACTCAGCGAGGAGCTGATAAAACTGAGGACGGACATGGTGAGGATGGACGTGGCGCACGGCGGGAGACGGGTGGATGACTTGGAGCAGTACACCCGGCGGAGCAAACGTCCCGTGTCTACGGGTGTACCCGAGGAACAGGGGGAGAACACCGACGCCCTGGCTTGTGAAGCTCTGCCAGGGTGAAGAAGCTGGGGCTGGGAGGATGACGGAGGCGTCAATCAGGAGCCGCTCCCACAGGGTTGGAAGACCTCAACCTCCAGCGGCTGACGGCAGAAAACCAGGCCTTCGGGCAATTAATCGTCCGCCTTCGTGAGCCACCGGGACCGAGCCGAGCAGTTCTAACGCCGCCAAGGAAGAGACTGAAGGGTACCGGCGTGGTGTGTAGCGCGAAGATCCTGACGGCGCGGCTGCCAAGAGGGTTGGTACCGGCGGGCGGTCTCGAGGTCGCATAGGGCTGCGCAGCTGCTGGACCAGGCGACGGCCGAGTTAATAGTGGGTGGACAGCCGTGGACACAAAGGCAAGGGCTACAAGGTTGGCGGACGTAAACGTAACCTATTGATTTAAAGTAGCTTAAATTAGAAAGTATTTCATTTGTTTTTTTTTTTTTTTGAATTTAAAGACTATTTATAATTTATTTATGATTTTTGTTTTCTATAAGGTAAAGGTAAAAGTAAGGCTTGATTTTTTTTTCCCTTTTTTATTATGTATATATGTTTGTATATATATATGTAGTAATGTACGTGTTATTACTTTATATTGGTGTTTTACAAAGCACTCGGTTTTGAATAGCATAAAAAACATGTAATAAAAACCATTAATGATTTTAAAATAGAAAACTTTATCAACACTGCGATCTACATGGGAAAAATAACTTTTGTTTTTCTTTTTTCATTTGTGTTAGCAACAAGATCTTCTTTATTTTTGTTAGTATCTTATTATTTCGAACTACCGTAATTAATTATATATAATTTATAAACCTTTAGTTTTATACAGCATTTTATTATATTGTATTCCATTGTTATAATTATTTTATTATTGGCGACCCCTATTTTATTTTATTTTATTTTCGCACAAGGAGCCGTACAGCATGTAACTGTGTTTTGGTCTTCAGGTAAAAATAGTTAAGAAGCATTATTGAGTGGATGAGTGTGTGTGTGAGTGTGTGTGGGTATGTCAGTGCCCGCGGCCGCGGGCCGGGGCGGGCGTGTCGCGCCAATCCGTGGAACTGTGGCCCCAGGATAGCCGGGTCCCGCACGAGCTGTCGCCCGCGCCGACCGAAGAGGTCCCCCTCCCCACCCCGCCTCAATCCCTCCACACAGCTGATATCTTATCTAGCTCCTGTAGCGCCTTACCCTAGCAGACACTTGAAAGCCGCACATATTTAATGCTCAGTCGCTGAGTGGGGCATATTGATAGAGATCAGAGAAATATTTCGGCCTCAAAATTTTGATGCTGATTGGCATTTTCGGAAACGTGGGCACAAGCCGAGTAAATTCGTATAAGTGAGGTGGCCCTTCCCGGAAGTATACTCTGCAGCGGAACGAACAGGACTGGGAAAGACAGGTGGAGGGTGTTGCGGTTTATGTCGGAGGGCTTTAGATGTAAACAGCTTGCGTTATCTCCATCTGAGTACTCGGCCAGGCCCGAATTCATTTTCATAGAAATTGGCTTGTCTGGTTCGGATGTTTACTATTTACTGGGATGTGTGTATAATCGCACCGCCTAGGACTGGTCATTCTGGCAGGACCTTTGAAAATTGCTTCTCTTGCAACTTATGCATGGATTATAAGTCGAATATTGATCATGGGTGACTTCAATACTGATTTACTGAAAAACACTCACGACTATGACTATAGACAACTGATTTCTAATTCTCGATTCTTGTAATCTGACAATACTTGCCACTGGAGACCGACACAACCACACGTCGCCGGATCTGACCAACTCTTCTTGACCTTAGTGGGTTGGTTTCAGAACCACAGCATATCGTCCCTTCATGGGCAACTTCCAGGTCCTTTCATGCATGATCAAAGCATATGACCTAATCTATTTGTGTTTTGATTTTGTGTAAATAATAGCTAAGGCTCAGTTAGATTCATAGAAATACAGAGACTTTAAAAATATGGATGAGGCTGCGTTTTATGTCTGATCATTTTGATGATATTGCATGGCAAAAACCTTGAAAACCTTGAATCTGTAGATGATATGGGTGGATGATTTTAATAAACAACCCATCATGGGTGTTTATGACAAACATTTGCACCTATAGTGACAAAGCGTATTAGTTTAAAAGGCCGTCCAGGTGCCCTGGATGGACAAACGAAATTCCTCAGTCTGATGGCACGGTCGCGACAGTCTGTACAGGAGGAGCGAGGCGCTCCCAAGATCTGTATACTTATGGACCAGTACCGTGAACTTAGGGGAAATAAAAAGGGGGGGTTTTTAAAGCAGCTTCTACGCAATTCCAGACTGAGATACCACGCGAAAGTCTTTTTGAGAACAGATAAACAGTCCGTCAAGGCGACTCCATATGTGCGAAAGAAGTTAAAATCCGTTGGGGTGGGAAAAGCAAACGTGAATCACATCAGGGTCCATATCCCATTGAATGAAGTTAAATACCTTTTTCAACTTCTTGTAGTTCCAACTATCAACTCATTAGGTCAAGTGGAATGACTACTTAACCTATCTTCATAACTTACCTGAATCACAAGGCGAAAATTTATCCTGAGTTTGACTTTTAAGCCAGTGATACAGGGTGACGTGTTTTGAGGGCTATACGCCGTATCCGCAGCAATGCTGTTGGCCGGTGTGACCGGTATTCCAATACGCCTCATTAAAAATATCCTCTTTGAGCTGTCCTCCCTATTATTACTTTAATCTTCAACACGTCATTAAGAAGCTGTGTTTTTCCCTTTTCAATGGAAGTCTGCCCTTGTCCTCTACCCCTCAACAAGAATCTCAGCTCCAGTGTCATGGCTCGGATTATCAGGCCGATAAGTATTCTACCTGCACTATCTAAAGGCCGTTTGAGAGAATAGTGCACCTGTCAAATTACTGAATATCTGACTAAACTATAACATATTAAGTGACTACCAATCTGGTTTTTCGCACAAACCACATCTGGTACTGAAACTACTGCACTGCTAAAAGTAGACTGGATGACATTACCGAACTTTTGGCCATGGACCCATAGAACAGGGCACAATTCTTACTCTCTTTGGATTTTTTCTAAAGCTTTCGACAGCGTTAAACCATCAAGTTACTGTTAGCCTAAATTAAGGGTAGTAGGGTTTTTCTGATCATGTACTTAATTGGCTGAGATGCATACCTGTCAGAAAGAAGGCAGTGTGTCAAGGTTGCTGAACGTGACCTTCGCGACTTGGGGTGTGTTACTTGTGGAGGTGCCTCAGGGTTCTATCCTGGGTCCCCTACTCTTTGTACTGTATGTAAATGACATTCACAGAGTTCTCAAAAATACTGCAGGTATTCACATGTACGCTGGATGACCTACAAATCTACTTGCAACTTTGACGTTTTAACCTCCCATTAACGACTGGCATCAACACGGAATGAATGACGACCTATAGTAAAAAAATATTGTTTTATGGTGTGGAAAGACCATGGGCATACACTAAACCATGCAAAAACCAAACCAATACTTATATGCCACACCACGATTTACGGAACTAATTCTGGACCCGAACACTATTGGAATCCTTAATTATTGACGGAACTACTCTACCATACTACGAAACAGTGAAAAATCTTGGTTTGACATTTTAACTCGAATTTGACTTGGAACGGAAGCGGTGAGGGATATATGTTAAAAAAGTCTTCGCATCTGTCCACCTCACGGTGAAAACGCTTACAAAGATTTCTACCTGAACGGATCAAAGTACTGTTGACAAAATCACTAGTACTTCCACACACTTCAATTACTGCAACTTTGTATGATGAATGGACATGACGGTACCGCACTTAGTGAGAAGCTTGCAAAGGACTGAAAACTACTGTTTTTACGTTTACGTTTATGATGTGAGACGAGACCAAACACCATTACACCGTACTATATTCAGGGAAATAATTTTGAAATTAAAAGAACACCGATCAATCAAAATACTAAATTTAATTCATTCAATTTTTACAATCTGGATTTTTCCAAAATATTTTTCAAACTAATTCCAATTTATATCTCATGATAGTGGTACAGAAGCACTACTACGCTTCTGGTTCTCGTTACCATTAAGAATGTCCCGCCCAACCACAGGACTGTTAGTATTTGATAGATCGTTTCAAGTGTATGGGTTGGTCCCGTTCGTTTGAGTTTCTTTTTTGTGGAACTCCCTCCCCCAAAGAAATCACTTCCATTGAGGGAGATTCGTGCGGTATGTGGGCGGCACTGAAGACGGTTTGTACCATGAACCGGTTGGGTCGGGGCGGGTCTCCGTCCTAGGGGTCTGTGGCCGGTGTTGGTATATGGGGATTATTTGAGTTGTTGTGGGCTTGCTTTTTGTGGTGGTGGTGGTTGTGTGGGGGGTTCTTTTTTGGTGTGTGTGGGATAGGTTCTTTTTTTGTGGTTGTTTGTGTTCTGTGGTGTTTTTGGTGTGTTTGTTGTGGGGTTATTTTGTAGCTTTGTTTATTTTGTGGTGTGGTTTTTGTTTTGTGGTTGTTTGTTGTGGTTATATTGAGTGTTATTGTGGGTTTTGGTTGTGATTGTGTTTGGTTGTGTAGTGTGTGGTTTTGGTTGTGGGTTTGTTGTTTTGGTGATTGGGTTTGTTCGTTGTGTTGTCTTTGTGGCTTGTGTGTTGTGTGTCTTTTTTTGCTGTTTGTTTTGTTTTTGGTGTTCCTAGTGGTTGGTTTGTGGGTGTTGTTGGTTTTGTTTGTTTTTTTTTGTGGTATTTTGTGTTTGTTTTGTGGATGGTGGATTGTTATTTGGTTTTTCTATGTTTTGTGTTTATAGTGGTGTTTGTGGGTGTTTTATTTTGTGGTGTGTTTGTGTTGGTTTGTTTTGTGGTGATTTGTGTTTTGATGTGGTGGTTTGTGGTTCGTTTTACCGTAGTGGGACTTTATGTGTGTGTGTGTTGTGTTGTATTATTTGTGTTATGGTGTGTTTTTGTTGGTGTCGTGTTTGGGGTTTGGTGTGTGTTTTTGTGGGTCGTTGTGTTTGTGTTTTTATTGAGGTGTGGTGGATTTGTGTGTTTTGTGGGGTTTTTGTGGATTGTTGTGATTTGTGATTTTTTGTTGTTGTTATTTTGGTGTGTATTTTTTTATAGTTTTGTTTGTGGTTATAGGTTGTGTGGTTGTTTTGTTTTGTGGATTTGGTGTGGTGCTGGGCATTGTTGATTTTGTGTGATTTTTTGATTTTGTTTGTGGTGTTTGTGTTGGAAGCGGTGATGTTTTGTGTGGGGGGGTTGTTTTTGTAGTGTGATGTCTTGGTCGGTTTTTTGGTTGTGGCTATAAAGGCGGGGTGTGTAGGGTTATGTTTTTGGTTGGTTTGTTGTTGGTGGATCACCCGATGTTGATGTTGTGCTGTCGTGAGTGTTTATATGGTTTTGTTATGGTGTAGGTTGTTGTGTTTTTGTTGTTAAGGTGATTTGTGTTGGTCAGTGATCTGTGTGTATGGGGGTTTTTCTTTGGTTTTTGTTAATTTTGTGATTGTTTGAGTTGTGTGGTTCGATGTGTGATGTATTGTGTTGTTGTGGTTGTGTGTGTGCGTTGTTGGTGTTGTGTTGTATGTTTGCTTTCTTTTTTGTGTTTTGTGTTTTTGTACTGTTGTGGGGCTTGTGGGTGTTTTGGTTTAGTTTTGTGGTGATGTGATTGTTGGCATTTTTATTGTGCTTTTTTGTGGTTTTTTCTGTCGCATTTATGTGTTGTGGTGGTTGTTTGTGTGTGTTTGGAGGTTGGTGTGTCTAGTGGTTGTTATTCTGGTTGGATTGTTTTTTGGTGTGGGTTGTGTTTTTGGTGATTGGTTAGTGGTTGTGGTGTTGTGAGTCTTTGTTCTGTTTGTGCGTATTTGTTTTTGTTGTAGTTTGGTTGTTTGGTGTTTTTTTGGTGGATTTGTGTGGGTATCACTTTGTGTTGGTTGTGTACTGTTGTTTGCTGGTGGTGGTAGGTTGGGTGTTCGTTGTGTATTGAAGAGTGTGTTGTATTTGTGTGGAGTGTGGGGTTTTGTTGTTGTGGGGTTGATTGTTGTGTTTTTGGAATTTCTTAGGGACTGTGGATTATGTTTGTGTTGTGTGCTGTTTTTGTCAATGTGGTGGCAGGGCTTGGTTTGTGATGGAGTTGTGAGTAAGGACAAACTGCTATATATATTTCTTTATTTCAAAAATATTTCTTATTATATATTTATAAATTTATTGTTTGTATTAGGTATTAATTATAGTTTTTGGTTATTATTAAAAGATGGAAGTTGTAGTATTATTTTGTGTCAGTGATTGTATTACTTATATTTTTATTTAGAAGTATCACTAGTTATAATTTTTTTTTAGTGTTTAGATTAATGTTTGATTTAATGTATTTAGTAAGGTAATATTAGTGTCAATATTAATTTTGGTTAATATTTGTTATACATATATTGTCATGTCTGTTTATTGTTCTGCTTTATTGATCCAGACAGGTTAAGTGTAAGAAAGGGGGCCATTGAGGCCCTAACTTTGCCTGTTTAAAATAACATCAAATTTTCATTTCATTTCAATTTATATGCCTTAATCAACCTTCAGTAAAACTCATCACGCACCTCATGCCTAATACAACACGTAAACCTATAATAGATTGCTAACCGTCCGTCCGTTTAAATAAATAAGCGTTAGTCTAAAGGTGGCGTCTTTTTCAAGTTGTCTGATGATTGAGTAAATAAAAAATTATGATTTTTTTGGGCGTTTATGGTTTTGGACTATTTCAATTTTCTAGCGCGGTTAAACATTGATTTCTATTCCTAGAAACAATTCCTCATGATAATACAAAAATGTTCATAACCTAATTATAAACTGAAAACTGGCTTTAAATGAAATTAAAAAGTTACATATTATTTTCCTAATTTAGTGACATGTAATTTCAATAAAAGGTTAATAATGTTTCCGAAATATTTTTATATTATGGGGGTTGTAAAAAAGGTTTTTCAGGCAATGTACCTTGCACCACCTGTACAAAATTAATAACTATGCACTCTCTTTCTTAAGTTACAAACTTGACAACAAAAAAATTTATAAAGAACTCCTTTAAGTACTTATGAACTGCTGAGATTTGGGTTTTTAGCGGCTGAAAACACGATATTTCACATAGTTTTCATAACTAAATACAAGTTATTTTATATCAGTAAACGCGAAAAAGAAAAAAAGACAGGTTAAGTAACGGTACATGTATGTTTGGTTTCATAAGTCAAGGTAATTTCTAACCATATAACACCCCAATTATTCGATAAAAAATTACCTACGCCTCATCCGTAACCACGCTAGATTCCACACTGGTTTTCAATCTAGTGTCATGACGATTTCTATGACCTTTCTCGAACAGGGTTTCCACTAAATTCTTATATGGCACATTGTTCATGGTAAACTAACAATTAGTTTATTATTATAAGTCATTATCGTGCAGAATTGATTTATTAGTCTTATGACCATGTGAGGCATCAACTGGGGCATTGAGCAGAATTAAAGCCTTTTAGAAAGATTAACTGGTTCTCCGATTGAAAATTCAGTAATCGATTTTTCAAAAGACATTTAGGGAAATCCCTATCCCAATATTGGGACATGGCTGAGCTATTCCAATTAACTCATGAAATCAGAGAAAACTGTACTAAATTTAATGCATAAATTATAACAGTTATGATGTATTTTATTATTTAAACTACGTTAACGGGAACGATTGATATAATTTATTTTCTACCGACCTTTAAATAGTCCATAATAAGGTTGTAATGAGTTAATACCAATTATAAATCCCCAATATTTTGTACAGCAAACAATTACATTATATTCATATTTCACTGTATGACTACCATTTATCACTCTGTTATAAAATGAAAATAAGTCAGAACATTAATGTTCACTAGAAACTATTCACTTGAAAAATCCTCACTGCGTTTAAACCTATTAATCATTGAGGCACGCCTACCAAAGTTACTAAGGTGACTGTCAATATCCTATAGTACAGCCACTACGTATAGCATCATATAGTGCTAAGTTAAAACCGTAGCGCTAAAAAAAAGCTTTCTATTGTCTTCGGTCCCTTTATGGTTTTTAAACTGGTGCAATATAATTATTGTACTGTACGTGTAAAACGCATTTCTTTCACTTCAAGTCAAGGCCTTAAAGATCTCTATTATGCATCACTTACACTGCCGTTAAATTAACGTTATCTAGTGAATAACTAATTATTATTAGTGTATGTTATCTGCTTTCCAAGGCACGAGATATAGCAATGCTAAGGATTGTCAATACATTTTATATAAAAAATTAATAACAATAAATAAGAAATT
>NW_025787733.1:0-12491 GCF_021130785.1 Homalodisca vitripennis
TGCTAGTCAGAACTCCGACGAAAGTGGACGGCTACAACCCATTCGGCTATCCGACAACGTCATCATCCAGAGGTCGCGGTATCTTGTCGGTTAATTAACCCTGCTATATCAGACCGCTACGGGCAAGAATATCTGTCGTCAGTGGACATGAAACTTGTAAAGGGGCCCAAAATTAACAAAACAATAAGAGACACAAGACAAGGCCAGAAAATAATCGCTCACCTCAACACTGTCAACAGAAAAGTGGAATTTTCTTCACTCTTCTCAATCGTTAGAGCAGCAGTTCATAATACATTTAACGACGTCCTAAATTTCCATATTAACATATGCTGCCTTACAAAAACGATTAATATTTGCGAAAAAACGTCAAAAAAAGTAATTTCACAAAAGTTATTTTGTTTTCGAGAGAGAAAGAAAGTGAAATTTTTCTCCGAAATTAACAAACGTAACTTGTATTGAAAATTTCATAAAACATTCTTCAAAAATAATAAATAATGTACAGGAAAGTGATCCATGCTGCGGTAAAGCATACGATGTCTCCAAAATATCTTATTCTTTCTTTTTTTTTTTTAAAAATATTTCCAAAAAACAAATTGGGACCATCATTAACAATAAAACAAAAAACTAAAAAAGCAAATCAAAATTAAAAATGGGAATATACTTGTTGGAGGATGTAACTGATGTTTGCCAATCAGTTTTTTTCGAATTTTTCGAATTCCGTTGCTGTTGGGCAAGGTCCTCGGCCGTCTGGCCCCGCAAATACGCCCCTCGCGAAGACACAGTCCATCAGCCTCTTTGTTGCTGACGCCTGTCACTGAGGATGAGCTTAACCGAATTTTTCAGCAGCTGCCAGCCAAAAAGTAAATGATCTTAATCTTATGTCCACTTGGCTCATCAAAAAATGGCTTGCAAGCATTTGGTGAGACCCTTATACTAATTTTGGTAAATTCTTTATTCCAAACAGGAGTTTTCCCTATCCCTCCTGAAAACAGCTGTTCCAATTTTAAAAAAAGAACGATCAACTTTCAATCAATAACTATCGGCCTGTCTCAACTTTGCCAGGATTTAATCAAAATGTTAGAAAAGCTTTTTCTCATAAGGAATTTACTTTTTGGAAAAATACAGTCAGCTCTCACCAATGCACTATTTGGATTTCAGAAAGGGCAAATCGACGGACAGATGCAGTAGTGAGTCTTGTCGATATGATTGTAGAGGTAATATAATTGTCGGAACAACACAACGAGTGCGGTTCTTAGACTTTTCCAAAGCATTCGGACTGTGTTGACCATAGCATAGCTGATCGACAGACTTGGGTCCCCCTAGGCATCAGAGGCATGTCCCTTTAAATCGGCTTAGCTCATTTCTAAGTCATAGATCCCAAGCTGTTAAAATTATCAAATTTCAATCGTCAAAACCAATAGAACTGAGTTTTGGTGTTCCCCAGGGATCAATTCTTCAGTCCCATGCTTTTCCTGCTTTATGTCAACGACAAAGTGGGTCAATCACTTCTCTGCATGGAGGACTTGTGCAGTATGCTGATGATACGACTCTCTGTTTTTAGTGGCATGTCAAGGTGAAGTGTTGGAAAAAAACAGGCCTGTGTTATTATCAATAACTGTGTAGAATACTTTCAAAGCCTCATTCTCACAAACGAACACATCAGAAACCAAAGTTTTAAATTTTACTTTCGACGATATAGGCAACCATTGTAAACCTTGCTGTCTTGTTAGCTGAGTCCACACTGGAAGGAGTACTCTCTTCAAAATTCCAGGGTACTACACCTTGATCGTGGGGTGAATTGGGAATGAGCACATCAATTCATGTTTGCGCAAAACGTTCCTCAGGACGTTTATGTCTTGAGATCCTTGAGCAAAATACTGCCCAAGTCAGGTACTGATAACGGCGTATTATGGCTTAATTTTTACCCCCATTTGGTAGTATGGAGTAGTCCGTGTGGGGGAGCTTGCTCAAGCTCACAGTTTCCGAGAGCATTCGAACTCTATACAAAAAGCTATTCGGATAATCGCAAAAATAAAATTCAGAAAACTTTTTATGGATTAGTGGTTATCAAGTTGGGGCCGTTAAGTTACTATCTGCATTTACCTGAAAAAGTTACTGTTACTGAATACCAGCCACTATTTCCAATTCCAATATTCTCTTCATGCCAATTTAAACTTACAGTTTAGGTCAATGATTTCGGATGTTAATTTGAATAGGACTCACTTTCAATGCATTCTTAGATTTTACTCTATATTTATATAGTATTATACTATTTAATATGTTGTTCGTAGAGTGGAGAATCTCGTCAACGTTAGAAGAATAATTAATTGAGGGTAAACACATACATTAAGTCAGGTTTAGCAAACAAAAATACTCACCTCAAACGACTACCTAACAGTAAAGTTATAAAATCTGCATGTGAAATAAAACAATGTCGTGACTAAGGCTGTAGGAAATTATGTTTAGTTACCAACTCTACTTTCACTGTTTGTTCATCGTTATTAAATCGGGGAATTATATAGTTCCTACATTGTTGACGTTGTAATTTCAGTGTTGTTCTTGGAGTGTTGTGCTTGTGTCGTGACCTAAAGGAATTATTGATTATATTTATAAAAACATAAATAAACTATTAGCCTAATGATTTTTTTTAGTTGTTTTTAAGTAAAAAAAACACTCAAAAACAGGAGGTGAGCCAATAACAGCGAAACATACACTCCATGCCATAAACATGAAAAAGAATGTTAGCGTGTAGGAAACTTAAGAATAGATGGTAGTTTTTTTGACTTGATTCAAAATTATATAATATTGTATAAAATGTAAGCGTCCAAAAGGAACTGACAGACATTAGTAAAACAATTATAAGAAAGGCAGCATGACATATAATTATAACAACAGAGACTCATATACGAAACTTGTACCTTAGCAGGCAGAGTTATAGCCAAATCGACATTCCGCCAACTAAAACTTGTGTCCACCCCCACCCCCCACGACCCCAACCAGCATTGTTATTGGCAGCTTTTCTTAGACTTTTGATCCGTGTAGGAGTATTTCCGATCATGAACTGGAAAAGCACACTTTATCTAGCTATTTGGAGTCAGTTGTGAAACTAAGAGAGAGTTTATAAAGCACACTTTATCTAGCTATTCCAGTCAGGTGTGAAACTAAGGAGAGAGCCTTATAACAGCCACTCTTTATTCTAACTAATCCAGTCAGTTGTGAAAAACTAAGAGAGAGCCCTTATAAAGCACACTTTATCTAGCTATTCCAGTCCAGTTGTGAAACTAAGAGAGAGCCTGTATAGTTTATATATATTATATATATATATATATATATATATATATATATATATATATATATATAAATACGTACCTAAACTGAGTGAATAACAGCACTCAAATTCGGTTACGATAATCTTATTTATGCTAAAACAATATGGCAGCTATTATTATTTTCTCAATGAAAACTAGGAACTTGAACACAGTTAGAGTTTTCTTCGACGGAACCACGAAAGTTGCCGTTTGTAAGGTCGTTAGAACCGCCATCATAATTCTCACTAAATGTGTTTTCCTTCTTTCTAGTTTACACCCGCCTTGTCTTCAGTCTATCTCCTATCTCTTATTTTTAAGCTTCATTCAATTAATTGCTAATTGTTTTTTATTGTCATTATTTTGTAACTTATGTTCCACACTTAACAAATAAAATATCCTATGCAGTAATAATTTTAGTATTTGTATATTTCCGTAATTTTAATGAGTTACTTTTCTTAATTGATGATTTATTTAATTTCTTATTTTTTTCTTCATGAAAACCTTTAAAATAGTTCTCTCCTGGAATACCATTAATCGCTCATTCAAAAATAGATACAAACTTGTAACGGACTATATCCCAGATGAGGGGAAACCATGAATGTAATAACCATAAACTGTACATGATTCTTAAAACTTAGGATCTAATCTAGCCAGAGTTTTTGTATGTTGTTACTTTTCAATAGCTAAGCTAAGTTATAAATATATATAAATATAAATTTATATATATATATATTTATATATATATATATATATAAAACTACCACTGTTTTATACAATTTAAACCAAAGTTAATAATTTTTAAAATGTGTTTGTTTAATATGCCTACTGTATTGTAACTATGGCAAAAGAGTTATTATAATTATGAATTCCCTGATTTTCAAATAAATGAATAATCTGAAAACGTCCATGTCGTTGAGGATTACTAAAAACTTATTATGTTCTTCACAAAATTCTTTTTTAAAACTATTACATGATACAAGACAACTATAGTAAGTAGAAATAGTTTTCTAATAGTCGCCGGTCTAAACTATGCAAAAGATCTGTCTACTACATTGTTTTTAAAATATTACTTTTACATGAAAACCAAGACAATCGTAAAACATGTAATTTACAAGCAAAAAAAATTTATCTTATTAATATATCGCTGCATAAAAAAGCTTACAACTGCCTCGCTTTCATTATAAAGAATACTATGTGTATAATCTATATAAGACATTTTATTTATAAATATATGTTGTTCTTAAATATTCAAACTATTTAAATAAAATAAGTGTACTCGGTATAGGTTAATAGTAACTGAATATATTCTATAAACGTTTTATTTCAGTAAAATTAATACAATAATGAGTAAGATATAGGGCATTTATTGTTTTTTATATGACGTGGTACTATTCATCTCTAGTAGACTTTACAGTTGTTGTATCAAACGATTCGGAATTGGAATATATAACGAGGAGTATATATTCTAGGATAAAATATTTATGTTTATTTATTTAATTTAATTACCTAATACAGTTATACACATTGAATTATACATTGTTTGGTAAAATATGGCATATTCAATATTCTGCCTTATTTTTATCCTTTTAACAATCATACATCATAACAAAAACTTTTCCGCCAAAATTTCGGGGAAAATTACTTAGTGTTTCGATGGTACTATTCTCAACTAACAGAAAATATAATTCCTAGAATGTTAAATAAAATTGGCGAGCCTTCCATTTACTGTACTGTGATCCAATTTTACTTTAATAATATATTTTACACCTTAAGAAATACATTACTTAATTGTGTCACAAAACTGCTTATTTTATTATACTGTATTAAATGTATATTAAATGTATAACTATGAGAAAAACAGGAATGCTGGGTACCAATTAAAATACTACGTAATTGTGGCTAGAAGGTCAGACGTTCTAGAAACATATAACACTACTTTACTAATTAAAAATATAAAACATTGATTTTTCGTATTTAACTACTGAAAACTCCCTTGGACAATAGACCTTTGAACCCTATATAACAATAGCTTATTAATTATCTAAAGCTTCACTAAATATTAAAAGCCTCTACCTGATAAATTAGAAATAAAACGAATTATCTTCTCTTTTCCTTATAAAATGACACAATTGGTTTGGCTTCTGTACTGACAAATATATTGTTCATTCTGCAGACTGTAGATTAGATAAAGCTTCCATAACACTTGAATCAAACTGCGTTTAATACTATGATTGTAGGTCGAGCGTGGTTGTTGTTATCTAGAAACAGATATTGCTCGAACATAATAAGTCACAGATCCATATTATTGTTAAGAGTTCCAAAATTAAAATGTTACAGAATATATAATGAGAAGAATATATCGTTAAAAGTTGGGATACACAGTATGAATTATTAATGAACTTCTAAAGGTAATTTACACAATGCTTGTTTTTATTATAATACCGAGGTAGGAAACAATTATAGGTCTTTGTGTTTTGGAAACATTGACGTGTTTATTTAAAACTGTCAACTAAAGTGTGGACAAAAACAACCAGCTGCTATAATAGATGAAACATATACGTGGACAATAATTTTCTTATATTTAGTATATTTTTTCTTGAAATCAAAAGTTAAAAGTTAAAGTCTTATTTATTGTTTTCAATTATTACAGATTTAATAGACTCTTTAGTGCCATTCATGTCAATAAATAGCTTCTCAAGAAAACGTGTGAATGAATTGAAAACAAGTTAAGCATAATGCATACCTCATTGTTGTTGTGGAATTTTAAGACAAGTGGTACTTTAGAGAGGACGGATGTATTCATGAGCTATTTTCCATGCTATTCATTTTGACCATAACGACCATTCAGATATATCTCATGTACATTGCAAAACGGTAACCTGTATTTACGCAAAATAAATTATTTGTAAAATAAAAAATGAATACACTCTTTGAATTGTGTCGTTAGGTTAATCATTCATTATTTTTTTTAAAAATGCCAAGCGATTTATCTATTAAGAGAAAATTAAAGGTGTTCCAAATAAAGTAAAACGTGATCCAATCGGATTGAAAAATTCAACAATGTAAACTTCCAGAAACCGTTAAAACCAAAAACATATTTCCAAATAAGGTTTAACCGGTCTACTCAACACGAAAGTATTGTTGTTAAAAGTCAGCGCGTTATTTATCAAGTTTGAAGTAGTTCTTTGTTTGAAGGTTATTTTTCACGATGGAAGGATTGTGAAGGAAACGGGATTTTTTCCGGACATTTGCCATCGTTCAGCGAAACAAGAAATCAGTAACACTACGTTTTGAGATCTGCAATCTGATCTCTTCGTCAGGTAAAGAACTAACCTAATACATACTTTCAAACTAGGACAAATAAACCAATCATACCAAAGCGTTGTTGCACGCCTAATTCAGGAATCACAACCACCATGTTGTTTGTCAACTTCACCAACTCTAAAACATGCACTTAATAAAAAAACTATACACATCACTAATCATTAAAACTGAACTACAGAATGCAATTCACA
Source organism: Homalodisca vitripennis (assembly GCF_021130785.1). Taxonomy (NCBI): domain Eukaryota; kingdom Metazoa; phylum Arthropoda; class Insecta; order Hemiptera; family Cicadellidae; genus Homalodisca; species Homalodisca vitripennis. The sequence goes on from NW_025787733.1 coordinate 6,824, forward strand.
ATACGTCTGCATTCATCTACTAACCACCTACGACTGACCAGAGGACATTAGCCAATGGCAATCGTCACGGCAGACAAAAACAATATGAAAAATGCAGAAAATGAAAAGTAAGGGGGGCTGGAATGGGCCCTTTTGTTATTTATTGGCTCATGCTAGATAAACTTCTCAAAACCATATGGTCACTCCGCATTTGCTCATTACAAATATATAATCCGTTTTCTTTTGGTTTTCTTTTAAGTTAATTTTTTAGAATTGGCAACCAAAGAGGCTTAATCTGGACTGATGGTTGACTGATTGGTTGGTCTGCCAATTTAATGTATGTTGCCTCAATTAATTTATTTTTGAAGAAATGTGGTTCCCGATGTATTATGTTGGCTTCATCCCAATTCATATGATGGTCTTCGGACCAACAATGGTGTGCGATTTTTGACTTTTCTGTGAGACCCTTTCTTGTGTTTTCTTTGTGCTCTTTTATGCTTACGTTTAGTGGTATTTTTGTCTGGCATATGTAACTACATTTTATACTGTAAACACAGTTTTAGGTATCCTGTGTGCCATTTTTTCGTTCTGTTTTTTACGAGACTCAATGAAATTATTTGAGGGGATGGCAATGGGTTCTCCACTGTCTCCTATTTTCGCCAATATCTTTATGGAGGAATTTGAGCGAAAAGCTTTGGCTTCAGCTCAGTTCAAACCGAAGATTTTGTGGAGGTATGTGGATGATACCTTTGTTATTTTTTCTTATGGAGACATTGAATTAAATAATTTGTTGAATCACATTAATAGTATTTCTACTTCCATCCGCCTCACAATGGAAGTGAAATTCCAAAAAGCTTCCCGTTTTGGATGTGTGTGTATTAAGAGATAATGATGACCTTAAGACAACTATTTTTCGAATGAAAACACACACAGGAAAATATTTAAATTATTAATCCAATCATCAAAAATCTGTCAAAGAAGGAGTATCCTACTCGTTGTTTGATAGAGCAAAGTGCTTGTATTCAGATAAAGATGGATAAAAAGAGTAATTTAAGAAAGATGAATCGGATCTCAGAAGCAATGGATACCCTCAAGTAGTAATTACAAATAAGTCCAAACGAACCAGAAGAATCATTCCCGAGTCAGAAAAACAGAATTGTGATAAATTTGCGTTTATGTCAATCACTTATGTGCCGGGATTATCAGAGAAAATTAGAAGAGTAGGTAGAAAGTCCAACATTAGAACCGCGTTTAAAACACACAATACTCTTAGACAAAGTCTCGTAAAAAACCAAAACCAAAAAATGGCATACAGGATTCCTAAACCAATAAACTTAAGGATAAAAGAGCAAAAGAAAACACAATAAAGGGTCTCACAGAAAACTAAAAAATTGCACACCATTGTTGGTCCGAAGACCATCATATGAATTGGGATCAAACCAACGTAATACATCGAGAACCACCTTTCTACAATACGAAATTAAGTGAGGCAACATACATTGGTATGATTTGTTTATTTTAACCTAGTTTGTAATTATGTATTAGGTTAGTTCTTTACCTGAAGAAGAGATCAGATTTTCAGATCTCGAAACGTAGTGTTACTGATTTTTTTATGTATTGTTGGATTTAATCCGTCTATAATTATTTATGCTCACGCACGATTGGGCTTTTACAAAGAGTACTTATCTTTAAATATTGCGATATAAATATACACAAAACTACGTTACACATCGTACACTTCATTCAAATGTTTAATAGACCTAATAAATAAATTTCAACTTATAGTCAATAAGGTTACATATTTTAGTCTAACTATTTGTAAATTGTTTCCTAAATAGTATGAAACTTGTTTGCGTTTTCATATGTTTGTGCAGTTACTTTTCTTACAAACTGTAACAAGCTTGTCATATTTTTACATTTTACAAGTAAAATAAAATAGGTAAGCGTTACAAAAACTTTTGATATTTTATGTTTGATGCAAAAATTATATCAATATGAACAACTTGTTTGTTACTTACTTAAGTTATAATAGCATAAATTATAATTTAACTCACGTTCACATTTAAATGTCTATCCAGCACAATGTAACCATGCAGCAGAAGTGGTGAAGCATTCTCGTGTATTGTATCTACGAGAAACTCAATCTGTTTACAAAAATAATAGTTAATTTAATTCTGGGAATTAAATGCGACAAATTGAAAAAATATATAAAATATGCATTGAGGTTCTATGCAATGTAAAGTCTATTGATATACATGAGGTTATTTAGGCATTATTAGAAGTATGGGCAATATATTTTTCTTTCCTGTAAGCAAAAGGTATTATACATTTCTGCTGCATTATCCTAGTATGTTATTTTTTTGCGAAAGTTTATGTCACTGATGTAAATGTTAATATAACTATAATGTTATTATAAATAATTAACGTTATTTGCTCTATACTGTATATATATAGGTTATAATTACAGAAGACAATATTTTACAACGTTTCTAAATTTTAAGAGATACTAACCTCATTCTTTACATCGCTAGACATTGATTGAGTCCTCTTTGACAGTATTTCCAATACAGTACTTCGTCCTACCTTTAAACATGACATGACATTTTTATTTGGCGCATAAACAAGTAACCATTGGACTATACTCGTACTTATATTATATGTAGTTAAGAAGTTAACATAATGTGTAAAGTTGTATTATTGTCTTAGTAAATTAAAATCAAAATGTCTTAAATTAGTTGCTTATATTCAAACTGTTGTTTTGTATACACGAAATTGTAGCCTCAAGTCAATTTATAATAAAACGTGTTTCAATAACTAATTCCTAGTTTTATATACCCTGAATCTGTAAAACTTAATGCTTGATTACCCTATTATTTTTGTGGAGTTTGATTCATCAACTGTCCAAGCACTGCAGCAGAAAATTGGAAATGTTCTTTCAGCAGGCAAACCTCATTAACCTTGAGAATAACGAGACCAGAGCTCAGTACAATGTAGTGGCTATTTCGCATCAAAAGGAAGAGTTTGTTATTAAGCTTGTGCTGACTGAGTCTGTTGTATTAGTGTTAAGTCACTTTAGACGTAGGCTAATGCACAGTTATAGCAGGTCACCTAGCAAAAAACAATCCTTAATAAACAAAAGCCTTTCCATGAATCTGTAATATTTTAAAGCGAGCCCTCCAAGTAGACAGGAGACTTGCTGAAGCTACTTTTCAAATTGCTCTTCTGAGTTGTTATGTTTGTGAATACTTGGCGCGAAGGTTAATACTGTGTTGAAGTGCATAGGATGTTTATATTAAAATTTAAGAGTTTACTACTAGTAAAATTATCTAGGTAATGCATTACTCAAATAATTCTTTCATTAAACTTTTTAGTCAAATATAGTAGTTCTATTTCAAATACTCTCCATAGTAATTTTTAAAATGAAACATTAGAATTAGTGTAGTTATTTTATAAAATTATGCACATACAAGCAATATATAAATTCTTAAACTTTGAGATTACATCGGTTTATTAATTCATCTTATAAATAGAAATGATCGCGAAATGTGTTGCTAAGCGCTAGTGTCTAGGACAGATCGACATATTTTTTATTTTCTTCATTGACACCTTAGGAACGTGAAACATAAGAATAGTTACCAGCAATATTTGAGAATAAAAAAAATTTATGTTTTATATTCCAAATCTCACTAACATTAACCAGCGTTGACATTTTGAAACGAATTCCGTCAAATACTCTGAGACATCTGTTTACGTTTGAATATGAAAATATTGTAACTGTACAGTGCACTATCAGAACCGTAATGCAGATAAAAAAACACAAAATTAATACTTAAATTTTATTTTGAATTGCTCCAGTGGCAAATTAATAATATATAATACGTTGTAAATATTATTTTACCACGGATTGTAAACCAATCTTAATAAGCAAATCTGTGAATTGTTTCACTTACGGCACTATAAGCTGACGGGATTCCTTGACAGTATGAAATGGCATTTTAACAGTGGCTTAGGGAAAAATAGAGATATGTACACTAATATCCAACAATCCATTCATTTCCAGAATACATCCCAAAATATAGAAAGAATTTATAACGCAAAACCTTATACACGATTAATTTGGAATATTGAAAGAACTTTATAGGAATTTTTCCCTATGACCAGAAGTATTTAGAAAGTAGGGAAGATTTCCCTCTAGACCGTAGTAATAGTCTTCTACGGCCTACGTATGTAATTAATTTTCTTCATCCGGATAATAAGGTAAAATCAGCTATGGCACTGGAAACAACTTATAATAACACTCACTAGATCATAAGTAGATTATATTGCCAGAAGTAGTATTCCGTAGAAGTTTTGACCGAAGTAGAATTCCAAAAGTTGCATACGTATATTTATTTTGATCGAGGTATTAATGCAAACTCACTTAGTTGGTGATTTTATTTGGTCGTAAGTAGACGCCTTTAAATCGATATAAGCATAAGACGCTCCATAACTAACGTAGGACCAGGATTAAAGTAAACTCTTTTTGACCGAGGTAGGTTTCCGATACCTCTTTACAGAAACAGCTGTGGCGTTCTATATTTATTATTTAATTACCCTAATATATTTATTAATTTTCGAACCAGAAATACTTTGAAACTTGGGTAATGTGATAAAATATATAGGTTAAATTCTGATAATATTAAGCATAAACATTCAAATAATATATAGCTGATGTATGCCTACTTACTTTTCAAAACTTCTATAAGAATACATCATAAGTGCTTTTATTATATATAACTTCTGTTTTCAAAACGTCGAGTGAAAACCACGGGTAACAGCTAGTATAAAATAAATCAACGTAAATTTTATTTATATTGGATTTAAAAATTCAACAGCTTATAGCTTAGTCTTCACCTCATGTACGAAAAAACCATTATGGAGTAGGCATAAAATAATAATCGGTTTAATACAAAAATATTGATGTATAAGTCTGAATAATAGATAGCGTACTTTATAAATATTTAAATTAATTCTAAACCGTAATACTAATACGAGGCATTGAGATAGATAGCTTGACATTGAAATGATGACATTATATTGCGAAACACATCCACTGCTGGCCTATACTAAATACCGACCATAAGAAAACAAGCACACTAGAGCGTCTGTCTCAGTCAACGTTGTAAAGTACTGAAAAGTAATTGCCTACCTATACTAAATGTAGCTAAAATTCCTGTATAATGAATGTGCACCTGTAATACACTTAGTTATAATAACAGATTAAAAGCATGTTTTATTCCTCCCTGAAAGTTGATGAAATTAATACTACTATATAATCATTGCAGTGTCTTGTGATAATATTGTTAATACTTATACAATACGCAAACTTATCTCTTAAAATGTTTAAGAAAGTAAAACGAATCATCCCTACGTTAGTTTCTTTATTTCAAACTTGATAGCCTGATTAACATTAGCTTTTTACATGAACATATTGCATATATATATATATATAAATGAACACGTGAAAGCACATTGAAGTATGGAGTGTTTCCATTGAATTAGATTTTAAAATAAAAACCAAGTTATGAATGGCGAGTAACATGATAATTTAATTAATTACGTTTTTAAATATAAACAACGTAGCTATATTGGGATGGTTATTCAATGCATATATGATTAACTCCATTCACCTTCAATTTTTGCTAAAAAA
>NW_025787734.1:0-11839 GCF_021130785.1 Homalodisca vitripennis
GAGCTGGTAAATTCACTTTCCTCTAAGGAAAAGTATGAAAATCTATCGTATCACTGAAAAATTTTTGAGATCATCCAATAGTCAGAAAACGTTTCGTAAAATCTTACATGCCCAAATAGTTTTGCAGTAAAGAAATATACTACACCATTTTACATAGCCGTGATCCATACAACAGAGTATCTAAAAAAAGGGCAGAACGAAACGAAAGTCCACCAAACAATCGAATACATAAACTTCATCACATCCATTATTGCGTATTCATTATTCAATATTTTTTCTTATTTCTAGAAGAATGCTTATTACTATAATTTAACTTAAATTTTTTGGGTAGTGAGTTACGTATACATTATTTACTATTTTTGGGCTCAAAAAAATTGTTGGCCATTATCTTGTTTGTTATATTTTTGGGAAATAAGTTTGGGCATGATACTTTGTTTTTCAATTTTTTTTTAATAAAAGTATTTTTGGTAATTTTTTATATCAATGTAACACTTTTACTTTAATTTATTAATATATTATTTTTTTAATACAAAAATTTTATGAGTATTTCAAATTTGTATGATGGCTTTTTTATGTTAAATTTTTTGATATAACCCCAAGCCTAATTTTTATGTTTTTTTGGGGAGGAACGGGAAAATTTAAAGGATGTTTCCCTTTTAATTTTTTGATAATTTTGGAATTTTTAAAATTTTATAATAAGAGAATTGTAAATTTTTAATATAAATGAATTTAAGAATTGTGATCCTTCCAGCAGTGCTGAATATCTTTTGATTCGGGTTCGAGGTTTTCCTAAAGCTTCCTTTTGTCTTGGGTATTGACCATAAATACAGTTTAAATTTAAATTCTTTTCAAAATTTAAAGTTTTTTTTTTAAAGTAGTTAATCAATAACATTTTATTTCGGTTTGTGAACCCATCGGGAAATTGTGAGGTACTGTAAAAAGTTATTTTTGTCCCGATTACAAAATAAACTTAAACCGGAATCTCCCAATCGCAAAAAGAGGTATCGGAAGCGCCCCCCCCCAAACTCGGAGCAAAGCAAAAAAAAAAAAACCCAAATGCCACTAGGGGGAAGAGAGACAAAGGCAAAAAAATTTCGGTACATGTAAAATTTAATTAGGGGCCAACTTTTTTTACACAAAATAAAAAAAAAATGTTTCTCCTTGCCTACAAAGAAAAAAAAAAATTTTTAAAAACTGCACCCCCACGGTGACCGTGAAAATTTAAAAAAACTAAAAACAAAAATAAATAAAATTTCCAATATGGACAAAAATATAAAAAATAGAAATTAACATAATAAAAAAATAATATAATAAAATAACATAAAAAACATGAAAAATGAAATTTGGTATATAAATAACATAATTTCAGGTACGGCATGTAGTAAAAAAAAAAAAAAATTTTAAGGGGCAATTTTTTAGAACTGAGGGGGGGGAAAAGGTTGTAAAATTTTTAAGGCCCACTTTTTTTAAAAAGTAATTTTTGTTTCAAGTTTTACCGAAAAATAAAAAAAAATATTTAAAGCCGTTTTCGAAGAGGGCGGGGGTTTAGTTGCCTCCACGAATCCGAATTAAAGGTGAAATCCTCCCCTACAGATCATGTCCCTAAACTAAATAAATACTAGGTAGCTTTAACACTGGCCCTCCTCCAGATATATCTGGCAGCGCTCCATAAAAACCCCAATCCTCTCAAGTTCAGTAGCCTACAAGAAGAAGGAAAAAACATTTTGGATCCAACCTTGTTCAAGACGAATAGGAGCACAGACACTCCAGTTGGATGCCGGTACAGTAGCGCTGGCAGGGCGCAGGCATTCAATTTTGGTTTCAGTGCTGTTTTGGGCAGACTCGCCGCACCAGTCCCGTTGACGGCACTCACGGGGACCCTATTGAATGCCAACATAACCGGTAGATAATCAGAAGAGTTTATGTTATATAATTATGTTTGCCACAAAGTAAATATAAATATTTACATTTAACAATTAAAAAATAACAATCTGTAACTAACAGTACCTTTTAAGTATTGAAAAACTGGTTTCCGAAAATAACTCAAACACCAAGTATTATAAGAAACACTACTTGGGGACAATATTAAATATTACATACAAAACAAATTTTCAAGCATTGAAACATTTATTTATAGGCTAGAACAGCCCCTACTAAATTATTCAGCTTGGTAACAAATTTACTTTTTAACAATAATTCACTGTATTTTTAATCATTCTATAATATTAATTGTAAGGTAGGCCTAATAATAATTATGTAATTTACAAATAATAACAGTACATTATTTCCCAAATAACAATAATTAAAATTATAATCCGTTCACACTACTATAAAGCCAATAATTATACAAATAAAATTGAAATCATGAATGTTGCCACCCAATTTTGCACGCAACACAAAACACGAGGTAACAAAATTTGCAAAAGTCTGTACCGTCTCGCTTACCCTAAATAAATACAAGGTGACTACTAAATAAATAATTTCCGTTCGCCGAACGGATCAGGTAGAAAGCACTTTGTGCAAAGATATAATAAAACTTAACTGGCATAGTTAATAAATTAACAATTTAGAACGTACGAAAGGCAGGATAGAACACTTAGCGACACGAAAACGTAAAACAAGGAACACAATTTAACAAAATAATAATTAAGCTACTTTTAACAAACAACGAAAAATATGTGTCTGGGTGGGAGAGAAAAACCGCCAACTATATTAAGAGAGTGAAAGAGAAAAACAATTACCTGCCGAAAGTAGGAGAATTAGCCAGCCATGGGCATCAGGACGAGCAGTCAACAGCCAGAGAATCACGTCGCCTCTGCCGAACGTGTCCGACCGCTCCGATCAGTAGCCGCTGCCCGGTAAACAGCTGGTCAGTTTCAGTCAAGGTCAACCACCTGACCTCGACCAATCAGTCCATCTAGGCAGAAAATAATCAATACGGTCCCCCTCCCCCCCCGACTGACAAAAATGGCCGAAGTGGGAAAAAAAAATAGACAAAAGTCCAAACTGAGCCCCGGCTCAAATTTAACATTTTAAAAAGAAAATTGCTTTATGGTATTTTCCTGTTTAAGTTGGTTAAATCAGGAATAGCCTACTGATAAAGAAAAAAGTATTTGATTTTCTAAAATTCTATATATATATATTACAAGTTCCAAATTTAATATTCAAAGGCAAGCAGATTATTCTAGGTAATTCGATAATCCTGTAAATTCGAAATTAACTGGAAATAAGTACTTAGTAATTGATAAAACTTTGAGTTTAACTGGTTGGCCATTGTCTTTGTTCCCTATATTAAATATTAATATTACCTTAATTTGTTTGATTTTTATTTTGAGAAGAAGTCTTATTTTATTATTTGTTTCATTTTATATTTGAAGAAGATTAGATTTTTTGAAATTTAATTAAGATTTTTTATTTTGAGTTTGTGTTGAAAGTATTAGCACTGAGAACTTGAAGGACACAATAATTGAATGATTTGATTGATTGTTAATTTTAAGGTGGACATTTTGAACATTGGATGGCTTATAAATAAGAAATAGTGAGAATAAATTAAAAGTAAAAAAGATAGCTTGGCGTTGCTCTATTATTGGTGTTGATTACAATTAAAAATTGCTATTAATTTAAAATGAGTATAATTATTGGATTCCATTGGAACTTGTGCATTGTTAAAATAAAGGTTATTAGTTTACAACTCACTTGATCGCTCTTATACTAAAACAAAAAGGTTGTAATTGGTTTATAGAAATTAACCCTTTCCCTATAGACACGTTACAGAAATTAAAAAAATGAAACGTCGATAAAAAAAATTTTACTGGCCTCATATGAAATCGAGTGTTTTCAAATTTTTCGCATACTATTATAGTGCATTCGTAACAGTATGTATATTGGGTACATTTTTTGGCTGGAGAGATCTTACAACCTTATAGTACAGTGTTGAGGCTGATTTAAAAAGTATTGGGTTTTAACCAATGCAGATCTTTTCCGTAGCTGAAATAAATTTTGATAAGAATTTACATTTACTTTTAAACCGGTAAGAGAAATGTGGAGTCATACTATGTACGGGGTTGGGTATTTCTTTCAAAACGCGCGCGCGCCCACACACGCGCACACACATCACACTGTTGAAGAACCATACCATCGAATTTTAAAGATTTCTAAGGATTTCCAAACTTTTCACAGGCCTTTAAACCTGTAAGTACAGTAATATGATTAGAAAAATGACATGTAAGAAATAACTTAAATCATGTCAGTGCTTCTGAACAATTATGCTAACATTCTGCACAATAGTATCGGTTAATACCTTTACGTTGCTATATTCCAAAACAAACAGTACTGTTTCAACGATATAAATATGATAACACCACACTCCGATGGGACAATGACAATGTTTAACTAGTGTTCTCTATTGTTCCCTTCAGAGAACCCTCATATGTTGTATACAACTATAACGTGGAAATAAACATTGTCTCATTTTACTTTCAGGTAGTATGTTGTGCACAAACAAAAGCTTTTGTTTAAAACGGATTGATGTAATCGGTAAATACAACTATTGATTCTATTAGTTACACAAGAGATAAATCATCCAACAGTATAAACTGAGGCACAGAGAAGGTGAGTGCTCAGACTGCTCTCTGTGGAGTAAGAGGCCCAGGTAGCTCTGGTAGTAAATATTTGAACGGTCACAACAAAGTTACGTGATGCAGCCCTAGCGTCGGACCTCATAACTAACTAAAATAATCTCCGGGGCCTCAGCACACCTTGTACGTATGAATGATTTATAGCCCGTGTAACTAACACAATAAAAGGTAATAAAGCATTTTCTTTGTATTATTAAATAAAATATTATAGTTATGAATGGTATTTTTATAATGCCCCCGTAAGTCTTCCTGTTGGAAATATTTAATTTTAAACTATGAGATCAGGGTTGAAATTAAAACATTAATCTAAATTGTACGACATTATGTTTAGTTTTCGAAATTTGTAAATACGCTTCAAGTGATTTAACAGGATAAATGACTGGAAATTGGTGGATGTGCTACAACAAACGAGCTCGACCATTGACGTGATCTGCTTCACAGCCCGCTTGTGATAATTACTTTGTTTTATATGGTAATTGGACGAATTAAAAAGGTCCATTACTTAATCATTTAACTGCAACGTACTTTATTACTACTTTTATCTCAAAATTTACGAGCATACTAGATTATAACAATTTTTTATTCTATAAATAGTCTAAGTAATCATATGAATTTAGAATGAAAGTTAATGAAAATATTAAATAATTTTCGCTGTCAAGACGACTGTCTGGTACAGGTAAAAAATTTTAAATTATTAGCGTTCAGCCTATGAGTAATGATTTACTAAAATGCTAAAAGTCACATAGTATTCTGAATACATTAATAATAAAAGCAATAATTACGTAACAATGAGTACAGGTTTTCTAATTCTGACAACGATTAACGAATCACAGATACTTCTTTTTTTTTGCTTTAAAACCTGTCAATGTCTTCCTGTATGACTCTTTAGTTTTTCTATGCATAACTCTATGGTAGAAGACAGCAAGATCACAGTAAGAAAAAACACTAATATGAGAAACAAGTTACAGTTAGTTTTAAAAAAGACTTTTTTTTTCTGGGACGCTTTTGTTGAAAGTTATTTGTAGTTTTTTAAAAATAAAATAGACCCGAAAACTCATATACAAAATTTATTGTTTAACTAACCCCCAGTTTTTGATAAAAAATTTTTAGCAAAAATGGGGGTTATTAAAAAAGTTGTTACTCTGTAAAGTAGGACCAAAAAAAACCCTCGCACGTTGCTTTTTGAATAGTAATTTTATAATCAAAGAAGACACAATTTACATAATTGTTATAAAAAATTAAAACCCTACTTTATTTCATGTATTTTTACCCATACTTTTTTTATACCTTAGTAGTAACAAACTATAGAATTGTATTAAGAAAATATTAAAATTTTTTTCCTGATTATTAGCAAAACATAAAGATTATTTTTGTACATTTAATGATATCAATCGTTACGTTCTCTAACAAACGAAGTCAAACCCCATTCATGGTTTTGAACGGTCTATAGTAAGGGTTATCTTTCTATAAACAAATCACAACTATTTTTTTTTTTAGTATAAGAGCGATTAATTGTGTTTAAACAAAAACCCCTTTTATTTTAAAAATGCACAAGTTCCAATAAATTCAATAATTAAATCATATAAAATAATATAATTTTAAAAAAAATTTAAAATCAATATACAGCAACGCCAAGCTATTTTTTTTTTAGAATTTATTCTCAATTATTTATTTTTTTAACCCTCAAAATTCACAATCCAGTCTTAAAACTAACAATCAATAAATCATTAAATAATTGTGTCCTTCAAGTTTCAGTGTAATTTTTTAAACACAAACTCAAAAAAAAAAACTTCATAAAATTCAAAAAAAAATAATCTTCTTATAATATAAAATACAACAAATAATAAAATACGACTTTTTCCCCAAAAATAAAAAAAAAACAAATTAAGTAATTTAATAAATTTATGAACAAAGACAATGTCCAACCATTAAAGTCAAAATTGTATCAATTTAAAACTACTTATTTTCTGTAAATTTCCAATTTCAAATTTTGAATTATCTGAATTACCCGCTTGGCTTTGAATTTTAAAATTTGGGAAAACTTGTTAAAATATATATAAATCTCAAAAAGATTAAATAAATTTTCTTTGCAGTAGATTATTCCTGTTAAAAACCAAATTTGAACGGGAAAAATCAAAAGAAATTTTTTTCTATTTCAATATTAAATTCTAACTTTCACAGTACCTCGCACATCTTGAAGACTCTCCAAGTAACTAAAATGACTTTTTAAAGATTAATTAATTCAAACTTGAGACTTAAAAATTTTTTTAAAATAATTTTAATCTTACAATCAAAAAACCAACCTTCTTCCCGAAAAACAAAACGGCAAGAAGGCTAAACCCTTTAATACTTACACTCTCTGAGCACACAGCAAAGAATTCCTTAAAAAACGTGGTTAAGCCACCGGAAGGATCTAGAAGCCCTCCCACCATCTAATAAGCTAACTTTGGGCCAATAAAAATTTGAGCAACACAATGTCTGAGTTGAATGGACCTATCCAACCCAGACATGTAACCTGTCCAATCCCTACATCAAAAAGGAAACTTTTGCATTCCTTGAACCCGAAAATTGACAAGAAATTAAACCTGCTGGAAGGTTTCCAATCTTAAAATTTCAATTATATATAAGTTTACAATTCTCTTAATTAAAAATAAAAATATTTTCCATAAATAAATTTAATAATTAGGGGATCCTATTTTCCTCCCCACCCTTAATGCTAGAAGCAAGGCTTCTAGTAATAATCGGGCAAATACAAAAATAAAATTTGAAGGGGGGTTTATTAATAATGAGGACAAACTACTAAAAAAAAATTAGCAAGAGGCTTTATAATAATGGGCAAACTAAACATCAATTAGCAAGGGCTTTAGACCCCTACCTTTACCCAGAAATAAAAAAAAATTTTTTTAACAACATTCCCCCTTTAAAATTTTAACCTTGAATATCCCAAAAAACCAAGCAGATCAAAGAAAATTTTTTTCCTACAATATGTTTCTTACAATTACTTACAATTGTTTACCTAATCCCTCAATAAAAAAAAGTTAAAATTAAAATTTAATTCAGAATATTTAATTATACTATAATTAAGTTTAAGTTTAAAACACTAAGTTACTTCCTTTAAAAATTATTCCCATTGAAAACCAAATTTATTCTTTAATTTAATTAACTACATCAAAACAATCAATATTTTAAAATTATAAATTTTTTACCTAAAAAACCAGCTATATAAAATCAAATATTTACATTTTTTTTTGGTTAAGTCCCAAAACTGATGAACAAATTTTACAAAAAAAGTTTAAAAGTAAAAAAACAAGAATTTTTAATGAAGTTAAATATATATACATGTTTCTTAACAAATTTTGATCTAAAATATTATTTATTGTTACAATCTTTGAATTTTAAAAACCCCTTATTCCCAAGTTTTTTTTGTCCTTAAAAGACATAAAAATATAAAAATTTTTAAATTTTTTTTACAATTAAGTCAAAATTTTAAAGATCCTTAAAAAATTATTTAATTTAAACAAGTTTACTTTTTACAATCAATAAGATTAGTCAGTGATAAACAATTTATTAATTTTAAAAAGAATTTAACAAATCAAAGATCTAAATACAAATGATCAAATCAATGATGTTTTATATTTTTTATCATTAAATCAAAATTTTTTAAAAAATCTTGAAAAATAATTTTTAATTTTTACAAAATTTAGTTTTAAAAAATAATAAAATTTAGTCAGTACTAAACAATTGATTAATTTTAAATCATTTTAACAAAACAAAGATCAAAATTTTTTTCATAATTCTTAATTTAAATGTAAAGTAAGTATTCTAAAACTAATTTTCGATAATTTAGAAATGGAAAGTCTGTAATAACTCCTTTATTGATCAGAGCTTAAAAATTTATTGGCCCCCTTTTTTTGGAGGCCCGCGATAACGACAGTCCTTTCCCAGACAGTTGGGGCGGTAACGCGGTAACAGCCCCTGGCCAGTCGTCATCCCTGCCCCCCCGTAATAACCAATACTTCGTTCCCTATTTTTTTATTTGTCTCGTTCTAAAAAGTCCCTTAAACATTTATTTAGAACCCTTTAAAAGTTATTGAAAAAAGGGTTAAATTTTAAAAAACCCCCCTTTTTTTTCACTCAGTAAATTCTTTTAACCCCCAAAAAGTTAAGTTTTTCATAAACTTTATTTCGTCACAAAACTTCATCAATCCACGCAAAATCTTTACCCAAAAGGGGGGGTTTTTACAAGATCATCTCTTCCATTTTAACGTGCAGTGCATGCTGTTAAAATAATTTCTTTTTTAAAAAATTTTTGGGAATATTGTGGGCAAATTTTTAAAACAAGTTAAATTCTTTTTTTTTAATTTTAATCAGTGCTAGTTACTTGTTAAGTTATTAGGAAACCAATTAGGAAAATTTATATAAGTGATCCTTTTTCATAATTATTTTAATTTTTAGGCTTTAATGAGGAAATCTTTTTCTTTCTCATTTCCGTGAAAAAAATTTATGGGGGTTTTTGGAACTTTTTATGTTATAACCAAACCGGGGGGTTTTTACAACAAAAAACAGATTTTTTTCCTCCAAATTTTGTTATTAAACAGGAAGGGAGGACTCCATTCCCCAAAAAATAAGTGTGCTGTATGCGTGAAGTAAACACAGTCCATTGTATTTACTCTTTGGAACATGTAAATAATTTCATAAAACATTGTAATATCTAAACAATTTTTTTTTTAAAAAGACATTTTAATCTCATTAATCGTACAAGTTTATGTTTTAAAACACTCACAGTCCTGCCCAACCCAATCCCCACAGTTCTTGTACTTTCATTATATGGAAATGTACGTAGATTTAAAAAAACATTATAAATTTTAAACAATTTGGGGTTTTTATCAAATCTCACATTAACTTTCATTAAAAACAAGTTTCATTTTTAAAGACTCCAGTCCATGTCCCCCCTAAATTTACACCAAAACCCTTTTAACCTATATTTTTTACCTCATTGTTTTACCAGCTTCATGTTCTGCTGTAACCGCTTAAAAAATTTATCTCTCAGATCTTGCCCACAAAAGACATCTAATTACGCTAAATTTTGTGGGTCCTTCAAAGGGACCCAACTTTTTCTCTAAAATTAACTTTCAATCCAAAATACCCTTTTTAAATCAACTTGTTCCCATATTTTTAGTTTTGATTTTGCAAACTTTGTTGTTAAAATTTTTTTGACTACACTGATTAATTTTTTTTTTATTTTTTCCCTTAATTCATTACATTAAGCCCTTCAATTCCACCCAATTAAATATTTTTAGTTTAAATTAAAAACATTCAAAGGGTTGATTTTTACACTTTATTTTAATTAATATTTATGAAAATTTAATTTTTCCCCAAAACTTTTTGCCCATCCCTTTTTTTTTCAAAAAAATAAAAAATTAAAACTTGATTTAAATTGTGATAAATTAGACACCCCTTTTAATTAAAAAAAACCTTTTTCATTTTCCCAGTTAAAAAAAGTACTTGCATTCACTATACTTCAGGTAATGGAAATTTTAAGTAATACTATTTTAAAAAGGGCCCTTAACCTTACCTTCTTTTTCAGCAGTGGAAGGGCAAAGCGAAAATTTCATATTTTTATAACAATCATTATATTTGAACCCCCCCAAAGGGGTTCCACTTGACAATCCCCTTTAATTTAAAAGTTGTAAATTTTTTTTTTTTACTCACTGCACAGAGGTTTGGAAAACCCCCTAATTTAACTTAAAAAAACAGTTGTCTTTACCCAATAGGGCCACTTTTAGCGACATCGTTCACAATTAAATTCAGTACCGTTCAAAAAGGCACTTTTTTTTCAGTTTTTCCTAACAGAAAAATTTTTTTTTTAAAAAAAATTTATAATTAATTTAATCTTTTTTCCCTTAAAAGTTTAAAAAACACCAATCACGTTTTTAAACTGTTTACACAATCGCCAATTTTAAAAGCAGGTTGCGAAAAAAGTAACTGTCTATAGTAAGTTTTTTCTATAAACAAATCACAACTATTTTTGTTTTAGATAAGACGATTAATTGGTTCTGAAAAAACCCTTTATTTTAAAAAGCACAATTCCAATGGAATTCAATAATTAAACTCAGTAAAAAAATAGTAATTTTAAAAAAATTTTTAAAAACAATAATAAGCAACCCCAAGTTTCTTTTTTACTTAGAAATTTTTCTCAATTATTTCTTTTTTAAATCAAAATTCACAAAGTCCAGTCTTAAAACTAAAATAATCAATCTTCAAAATTGTGCCCCTTTAAGTTCCATGCAATGTTTCAACACAAACTCAAAAAAAAATTTCAAAAATTAAAAAAAAAAATAATCTTCTTATAATATAAAAAACAACAAAAAAAAATACGACTTTTTCAAAATAAAAATCAAACAAATTAAATAATATTAAAATTTTTAAATTTTTGAACAAAGACAATGTCCAACCCGTTAAAATCAAAATTTATCAATTTCAAACTCTTATTTTTTGTAAAATTTCCAATTTTTCAAAATTTTTGAATTACAGAAAAATCCCCTTGGGTTTGAAGTTAAATTTAGGAACTTGTTAAAATATATAAAAATCCAGAAGATTTTAAAAAAAATTTTTTTTTTGCATAGATTAAACCTGATTAAACCAAAATTTAACAGGAAAAGATCATCAAGTAATTTTTTTATTTCAATATTAAATTCTAACTTTCACAGTACCTGCACATCGCTAAGTTCTCCCGTAACAAAAATGACTATTAAGTTTTAATTTAAATTTAAATTGTACTTAAAATTTTGAAAAAAAATTTTTTAAACTTAAACTCAACAAACCAACCTTCTTCCCCAAAAATCAAAACGGCAAGAGTAGGCTAAAAACCCTTTAAAACGTCTACACTCTTGAGCACACAGCAAAATCTCCTTGAAAACGTGGGTTTAAGCCACCGGAAGGATCTAGAAGTCCCTCCCACCCCTCTAAACAAGCAACATTGGCCAATCAAAATTGAGCAACACAATGTCAGTTGAAAGACCTACCAACCCGCATTAAACCTGTGCCCAAACCTACATCAAAAGGAAGTTCTAGATTCCTTTAACCCGAATTGAAACAAGAAATTTAGCACTGCTGGAAAAGGTTCACAATCTTAAATTTCAATTACTTTATAAGTTTTTAATTCCTTTAAATTAAAAAAAAAAATACCTATAAATAATTCA
>NW_025787735.1:0-14301 GCF_021130785.1 Homalodisca vitripennis
GGGTAATGGGCGTAAGTTTTTTAAATATGTGTTTTTGATGGGAGGTGAGAGGATGGGTGTAGAAGCATAAGTTTCATCAGATATATCGTCAAGCCCGCAACTGTAACGTAGAAACTTGACTCAACAAGAATTGTGAGTCAAACATGAACATTGTTGAAAGGTATACAAGGATAAAATAAAAGGTTTATGATAGCCTCTTCGGGTTTTATGTTACCATCTCTTTTCCACAGGTTTTAAATGAAATTACGTCTTTAGAAGTTATCCCATTTTATATGCTAAAGCCCCCCCCCCCCCCAAAACAGTTATTCTGAGGGTAATTATATAAGAGATTTTTGTGTGTACTATAATTTTTGAGCCCAATATAGAATTAAATTATCTATAACTGACAATAACTAACTGGCTAACTGTACCACAACACGTTGGCCTATATCGTATTACTGACAATAACCTAACCAACTACAGTAAATATGATTGGAGGTTAACATCGTATTAACCTAGCTAAAACTGCTATTGCATACATATGTAGCTACATCGTAACAAATCTTAATTAATAACTAACTAACTTGTTTAGTCACGTAATTCGCCTATCATTACGTCATTAACTGGCCTAATAGCGAGCTTAGGCTACTGTAATCACAGAATTAACTGGAAAATAAAATAACTACGCTTCATTAAACATTATTAATTTAATTTTTCTCTATATCTAATTATAACATTAGCCAACTTGGGCTTTAATTTGCCATGTTTTGTGATATATACCTCACGGTTTATGTGCATTATATTTAATTGACAGTGATACTCAATAGCTGATGTAAACGCAGTGTTTTAACTCGTACTGTTTTCGCACAATAAGTCGTACTGTTCGACATTACTCGTACTGTTATCGACATTACTCGTACTGATTCGACATTACTCCGTACAGTTTCGCCATTAGTCGTCACTCAGTTCGCCCTTAGTCCGTAGCTGGTTCGACATTAGTCCCGTTCACTGTTCGTACATTAAGTCGTACTGCTCGTACATTAGTCCGCACTGTATCGACATTAAGTCGTACTGTTCGACATTACTCGTACTTGTTCCGACATTAGTCCTGTACTGTATTGCAACATTACTCGTACTGGTTCGAAATTACTCGTACTGATTCCGAAAATTAGCTCGTACTGTTTTAGAAACATTAGACGTGATGTTCGGCATTAGACAATACTGTTCCGACATTAACTCGTACTGTACCGACATTACTCGGTACTGTTCGAACACATTAGTCCGTACTGTTCGAACAATTAGGTCCGTGTAACTGGTTCGACATTAGTCGTAACTGTTAGACATTAGTAAGTAACTCGTTCGACATTAGGTAAAGTACTGTTCGACAATTACTCGTACTAGGTGTCGTTCGGAGCATTAAGTCGTACTGTTCGACAATTAGTCGTACTGTTTCGACATTAAACTCCCGTACTGTTTCGCCAATTAGTCTCGTAAACTGGTTTCGACCATTAGTCGTACTGTTTCGACATTAGTCCGTACTGTTTCGACCAATTAACTCGTACTGTTCGCCATTATTCGTAACTGTTCGAAGCAGTTAGTCGCACTGTTTCGACAATTAAGTAGTACTGTTTCGAGCATTAACTCCGTACTGGGGGGTTTTTCGACACTTAGTTCGTACTGTTCGACATTACCCTCGTTATCTGTTCGACAACCCCATTAGTCGTACAGTTTCGCCAATTTAGATCGTACTGTAATAATAATGAATTTAAATAATAAATTCTTTATTCGCAGGTAAACACGAATTAAACAAAATATGCATTGCAAGCGTCCCGATTTCAAACCATTTGGATTATAAAAATCTATAAACTAGAAACCTATCTTAACATAGGCACAGTTAAATTCCACATACTCATGTGTGAACCTAACAATAATTTGTATTTTTGCAATGTTTTGGTATATCAGAAAAGGAATAAATAGAAATACATAATAATAAAAATATTAATTTTCATGCCCAGCTGGCCCATCCGTAAACTCATTCGAACGGAGTAAAAATGCCTTTTGTTTGAAAGAAAAACCAAACAAAAAGTGTCCTTAATCAGGAGATTTGAATTGTTTGGGTTTCATTAATTCGTTTGAGATCTCCAGGGAGCTTATTGATTAACTTGGACAAACAACCCATTTGAGATGGGTAAGTTGTATCGAACAATCAGTGCCTTTCTACTATGCTTGTTCTGTCCTGAAATTGTTTCCTCGCCCTCTGGTCTCGTAACTGATGGACGTCCCCTGCCCTGAAACCAGTTCACATTTGAATCGGCAGTACCGGGTAACGTCGAGAATTAATGAGAGGCAGGGTAAAGGTTAGAAAATCCAATCGCTCCCTGAAGTCACAATTTATTAAACCACCGACCTCCTCTGGGTTTTTTAAGTTTCGATAAATTTATTTCCGAACCAGCTTTCCTTTTGTGTTCTAAATACTCCTGTCCAAATGTTTTTTTTGTATTTAGAACAGCTGGCCCCATAGACCCTCAAACCGTAAGGTCAAATGTGGAAAATGTAAACTAATGGCCAAAGTAGGCCAAGTTTGTTCAGTAACATCAAACGAGCAGAATTTTGCTAGATTGCGTAAGACATAAGTGCCTGAAGGCAACCTTTTGAGCAAACTCTTGTCAATGTGATCGCTCCAGGTCAGTCCCCTGTACCCGGTAACATCCCCAGAAACTTGGTGGATTCGGCTTTCAATCTAAGATAGCTTTTCATCCGCCATCACAATAGGTCCTGGTAATTCGTCTACTTGTTGACGAGTAGACAAAATTTTCTTACGTTAGTTTTTTGGCATAGTTAGTTTTTAGATTTATCTTTGAAAAGTGCTCTTCGATGCATGCGTTTAAGTTCAATAAAGGCTTTGATCTCAATGATCTTGTTTCGTACTTGATATGATTTGCAGAGAGCTCGTAACTCGTCCGCTATATTGAAATCACCTCTCCATTTTGAATTGATGAATTCCAATCGTTTTACGTAAATGAGAAAGGAAGTATGGGCCCCCCCCGCCAAAAATTGAACCCTGTGGGAAACACCGTACTGGGCATTTTTAATAAACTTTGTGCCTGACCAGGGTTGTTCCGCGGATCTGCACACAACTGCTCTCTGCCACTGAAGTGTGTTATGACGAAAGCCATTTATGTGTCGTGCTGACTCTCGAACACCACAACTTTGGTCCATAACTTGATGCAGACAATGTCCCCATGATGCCACACAGTCTAAAGGCCTTTGAAAGGTCGAGAAATATGCTGAGCACATTGTTTTCTTTCTCCGCCCTGCTCTCAAGTCCATCACCAACAACACAGTCAAAGAAGTTTTGTGTTACAGCATCAATCGACGATTTATATTTTTTCCTCGCCCCCCCCACCCCTGAAGTCCGTACTGCTCAAGGGTTAAGAATTTCAAACTGTTCAAGAAAACCTTCAGAGCCTTCTAATGAAAACCTTTTCGAAAATTTTTGCTTCATGAACAGGAAGAATGGATTCACAGGACGGTAATGTATCCCATGGCGGACTGCAAGGATCATCCTTTTAAAGATTCGGAAACCACTCTTGCCTGTTCTTCAAAGCTGAAGGGGAAAAAACGCCTTGGGCGAAGGACAGTATTTATCAATTTAGTAAGCTGGTGTTCCAAAATGTGCTTGAAGCAACGCTTGATCAGCCACACGTGGACCATTCCCGTTGATGGTCGCTGGACTTCTATTCTTCGGCTTGAGGGTCTCCCTCAAGACGGACTGCCATTCTCCAAGACAAACACTCCCCGCCCACAAGGATAACAAGAAAACCATGGAGAGTGACCGGCGTCTCACGTACTACATTTTCTTACCAAGATTGTGTCACAAAACCTGAAAGATGTGCTTGGTACAGCCACAAGTCGTGAAAAAAAAAATTATTAAATTCGCTAGCCACTAGGAAGTGTTGGGTCGTCTGTTAATTTTACCCGTCCACATTTTTAGTTTTCGGATTTGATTGTTATTAGGGGTGAGTTATTTGTTTGTGATGTAAACGCTTTTTATTAACTTACCCACGCGACTTTTTGAGAAAATTTTTCTGCGTTTCACTCCACAATTTTTGTTTCAATATTTCGTGCTTTAGAGGAGCGGCTTTTATTTCCTTGCGAATAATTTTGTTTAAAATTGTTCTATAAAATTTTTTTGAAGAGTTTTTTTCGTTTATCAATTTATGATTTTAAATAAATTGAATGGTAAAATTTGAGCCTTTCTCATCAAAGTAAGTAGAATATCCTGACGTAATACCAGGCATTACTCCTTCCTATGAGATCGCTCCTTTATCAACTTGCTAATATTGGTGCCAAGTTAAATATTTAAAAGTAATAATTTAAGGTGCCAGTCTATATGAACGCAGTGAATGCTTCCTCTTACGTGGTTCCAAAAGGCATCCACAAAATGAACCAAGATTCTCTTTGGGAACAGGAATCTGGATTGAGAATTTGTTAAAGTTTTCAATTTTTTAAATCTCATTTTAAATTTATGATGAAGAGGAAGTTGTTCGCTAATTTATGAATTGAAATTGTGTTTTGATTTACAGTCTTCCTGTGGCGGAAATGGTCCAGAGATGGCCGACGTCGGAGAACAGTAACAGGAGGACGCCCGGAAAGTTTGTGGATGACGTATGTCGAATGGCCGTAACTCGATCCTTTTTTTTGGCAGTGCACTACGAGGTTTGGTGTGTTTGCACGGACCAGAGCTAAGTCAAAAGAAGTGAGCAACACATCGCGAAAACCGCTGGGTGTTGAGGGTTGGTGTGGGCTCTAATACAACGATCAACGTTGTAAATCACCAGAATAATTATTAACATATTTAATGGCCTTGGAACGTAAACAAATTTAGAAGGGACTCGAATTGTTCAAAAAAAAAATGTTATAGTGAAATGCATCCGATTCGGGGATCTATAATTACGACCAATTATTACAAGATTTCCATAAAAATTTTAGACCTGATATTGTATTACCTTCCAGCTTCACAGGTCCAAACTCACTAGTTCGCGGTCGAATTTCTGAAGGGTTGGAATACCAGTTTTCGATTTGACAAAAAATTGCCAACCACCTCCCCCTTTGTAAATTGGCGTTTCGGAATTAAATATAAGTTGCCAAATTGGAAATAAATTTGTCAAAATTCTGAACAGAGCAGCCATTTTATCAGGTGTGAAACCATGCCTCAGGAGATAATGGAAAGAATATCAGGTTTCCACGCCCTAATGAGCTAGGGCAGTTTCGTCTGCCCATGAGCCGATAGCTCCGCCCCACTCCCGTCTGGGCTCCCCCGCGTCCGCCCAACTCCCGAGCGCGGGCTTAACACCCGGCGAGGCTCCGGCGCTCCTCCTCACAGTTTCTGTTGGATGCAATACTGGTTGCAATTTTGATTGCAACACTGAAAAGTTGTTTGTAAAGAATTTATGAATTTTTGTTGTTAAAGTTATTGCCCCCCATTTGGAATTTGAAAAATGTTTTTTTGAGTTATCCCAGTGCTGAATATCCTCCATAGGCTGTACTGGTCGTAGTCTACGTTTTATGATAGAGGTGGAAAGTGTTTTTGTTTATTTTTTTTTTTTCTTTAATTTTTTTTTTTTTTTTTTTATTTGGTTTTTTTTTTTTTTTTTTTTTTCCACACTCTATTCTTTGTCGTCTTGACCGCGTCCCAGCAAAAGCTCTCGTATGGCATGCTGTGCTGAGGTTTCGGGTACGCCAAGGCCGACGACAGACTTCCGTGCCAGCAGGAGGATTGTCTTCCAGGGTTGTCTGTAAGGTAAGGCGAAAGTGTGTTGAACTGCGCTGCACCAGGAATGTGAACCTAGGCTCCTTGTTTTTTCCCCCCCCCCCCCCCACCCCCCCCCCCCCCCCCAACATGCATTGTATCAGGTGCCTTGGCCAGGAAGTTTGCTTATACTTTTTTAGGTTTTTTAAAATGCATCCCGTGTCTTGTAAAATGGCACCCCCTTCTAAATAAGGCTTGAAGATCGCTAAAACCAGACTGCCCCACTATGCCTAGCTGCAACAGAGTATTACTCCTCAAATATATGGCAGTTGACTAGTTTCGTCTCCTTAATTTATTTGATTGGTCCAGTTGGCAGGTTCGTGTCGGTGGGTGACAGAGTTAAGACAATCATCCTTAGGCAGTTTTCTAGCTTTAGGGCAGTGATGCAGAGCTCCAAATGCCTATAAATATTGTTACAGCTGCCTCAGCTGCCAAAGATCGTTGTGTTCCCCCAGCTCATGAGAAACATAGCAACTGCCAGGTGGAGGGGGTAGCATCAGAATTTCACGGTACTTGTTCAGCTTTGGCTCACCGGCCTCTGCAGGCATTCCCTCCAACTGTAGTATCCCTGCGTCCACTGCATGCTCCTTGAACTCAGTTTCGGCCAAATATTTCGTGTCCATGGGGGGGGGGGGCTTTTTTTTTTTATTTTCCACCGTTGATCCAAAACCGTATGGTAGAAAGGCAAGGTGAATCGCTTTTGTTTTAAAAACTAGGGTTGCTGAGCCCCATCTTCCCTCGGGAACTTGTTTCGACATTAGAGGTCGTACTGGATTCGAAATCATTACTCGACAACTGTTCGCCATTCTAGTTCGTAACTGTTTCGCCAATTAGGCCCCGGCCTTCGTCCACTTGCGATTGTGTTGTCGCGCGCGTGTCGATTGTTTGTGGGTCGCAGTTCCTGCATAAATCTTTAAATTTCAGAGAGTGCATCCAACTTGCGAAACCAGGAAATCGTTGTAGATTTTGATCAATGAGGATGAACATCGAAGCAAGTATGTTAGTCGAACGCGCTTTTTATACTTCGATGCTTTAGAACGTAATACGGGCGAAAACATAATTAAACTGGGTTATCGACCCAATAACAAGTTCCAGCGATTTACTAAAAAGCGGCAGTTCATTCCTACAAGTTTATATTTGAAGATTTTGAGTCTTATTGAACATCCTATAAAATTCTTAGTTCAGTTACTTACCGAATGACGTAAAAAATAGAATTTGATGTAACCTTTTGAGGACATAATTGGTCCATTCAATTAACAAAATATAAAAACACAAAAGAATGGAGATTGTCCTATGGACCACGAACAGAAAGAACGTTCTAACAGTGACTTTTGAGGTGAAGTATATAATTTACAGAAAAATCAAATAATTATCGTTATTTGGTTTATACTATTAAGAAACTCTTTTATTAAATCAAAACATTTTAAAAAACACAAGTACACAATTAAATAAAAATCTAAATGTTTAATAGGATATACACTAAGGGTTAGGTAAGTTTTAACCCATTTAAAATGAGTTACGATAAATCATAAAAGATCACTTCCACATTGCAGAGGTGAGTGAATGACAAAACACTTCCTGCAAAATCCGTTGTAAAAGAAATCTCCTGCATTGGCCCGAGTATTTATATGTGGATACACATGGTTGGTTTAGAATTTATGGGTTTTTTCCGTAAGGCGAATGCAAATGGTCTATGCATGTTGGCGTGTTTGTGTATGTTTGGGAAGATGCTGATGTAACCAGGGCGTGGATTAATGTTTCACACAGAGCTTGGCCTCATGACGTTTAAAATTTTACTATTCGTTAGCATTAAAAATTGCCTTTTGCTCTTCATTTAAATTTTCCTAACATTGGAACCAGACATTCAAAGCGAAGTGTGTTTTATAGTCTTCATTATCCCTCGTCACTTTTGTCTTGCATGTTTCAAAATGTTTTTTATACAATAAAAGATTGATAGGGCTCATATGAGTTATGCATTTTTGTTTCCTTACTATTTTTACGCCCTTTCTACGCATTCGGTCTGTGACATTAAAGCCAAGTGAGCATCTTGCGAGTAGGAAATTACCATTCTTGAAATGACTCATCAGATGTTTTCATGATGGTTTGCTTGCTGGTTCATTAACCATCCGAAAATTCCTGTTTCATTGCGAGGAGATATTACTAATAGTTTTACATCTTCCTTTTACAAAAGGGAACCAAACAACGAGCCCAACGCATCCAAAATGGGATTATACCTTTTCTTCCCTACCCGCCCCCACCCGCACGATTTTTATTGATTGCTCCTATGGGCCTGTATTGTTGGTTTTTTCGTGTGTGCTGCAATTTCCCTCAGAAAAAGCAAGTCCTTTAAATGTCTTCCACTTTTTTTTGAACGTCTGTACCTGGAAATAACAAATTTAGTATTAAACCCCCCTAGAATAGATTAAAAATTATATTTTATTGATTTCAAATGTAAAACCTATGCCATAACTTCATCATGAACACTTTTGATATAGTAACCTCCTTATTTTCAGAATTTATTATTTTCAGGTACCTTGCCACTGGGAACAGCTTCATTTCGTTACACTTTGAAATATTTATTGGGTGCCAGCACAATTGGTCACATCATTAAAAGATACTTGCTCAAAATTGTGGACATGTTTACAACCAATACACATGCCTACCAAATCAGAGGAAGATTGGAAGGAGATAGCAAAACAATTTTACTTGCGAACGAACTTCCCAAATTGCATTGGTGCCATTGACGGCAAACATATAAGAATTCAGAAGCCAAATCACTCTGGATCTCTTTTTACAATTATAAAAAATTACTTTTCGATTGTGTTACTTGCTGTAGTAGACGCAGACTATTGTTTTACAGCAATCGATGTAGGATCTTACGGTAGTAACAGTGATTCAAATATTCTGAAAAACTCCGCACTAGGTGCAAAGTTGATTGATGGCAAACTGAACATCCCTCAAGCTCAAACTCTTCCTAATGACGAAAATGGAAAACCTATGCCATTTGTTATAGTGTGGGAGAATGAAGCATTTGCTACATCAAGAAATATAGTGAGGCCTTATCCCAGGAAGAATTTATCCATGAAACAAAGAGTATACAACTACAGAATGTGCCGTGCTCGAAGAATGGTGGAATGCACGTTTGGTATTTTAGCCAACAAATGGCGAATTTTCCATCGGCCATTGGAATGTCCAAACGAACTTAGCGGATGACATTATTAAATCATCCTGCGTTCTCAACAACTTTGTAAGAAGAAAAAGATGGTATTCGAGTTGAAGATGAATGCTATGAGTGTCCGCTGGTATGTATACAACAAGTCGGTGTACGGGGTACCTCTTCAGGTATCGAAGCAAGAGACTACTTGGCAGATTACTTCATTTCACCTCAAGGCTCATTACCTTGGCAATACGACCATGTTTAAATCCAATAAGAAGAAAGTTGGCATAATAATACATGGAAGTGATATTACAGAAGAAACCTCTGTTTAAAAAAAATTGTTTAATACATGTTAAGAGTAACTAAAGTTTAATAATTTCATTATTAATCATTTATACAACCATATCTTGTTAGCCAAAACTACATTTTGGTTTAAAATAAATTGCTAATAAAAACTATGAACGATGTTTTATTTACAGAAACCTATTAGGTAGACCCTATTAAAATGAAATATTGAAAAAATGTTTCTTGTGAAATAATAATAAAAAATAAACAAAACTGTTGGGAAATAAATTAAAAAAGCATACAATATTTTAATAGACGATAATATAATAGATTTATAAGATAATACAATATCAAAGACGAAAATAAATTGATTAAATCGGGAACATATAGAACTGCAATGAATCCGATAAGATATAAATTATAAGTTAGTGTAGGCTACATTTTTTAGATATCCTGTAGGTGGTATTTTTAGCCAATTAATGCTATCATATTTAAATCACTCACCTTTATGTTTCTTTTCTTTTGATGTAAGGTCATTCCAGTTTTCTATCACTTTACCACACACTTCAGTCCACAGTTTTTCTTTTATATTTCGGTCACTGTACTCTTTTAATTGTTTATTATAAAGAGCCGGTCTCTTTTCTACTTCACTAATTAGCAAATCAGTATCAATGACTGATAATACTAATTTACTAGTAGAGGTTTCACTGTCAGACATATTTATTTAGTTAACAAACAGCCACCGCTCGACAGTACTCAGTCAAAAATGCGACTAAATAATCGCCAGTGGATGCATGTCGATGCCTGTCCGTGTGACTCATTTTATTTCCGCGACACAGTCGCGTCGCGGTCAAAATAGGTCCAGTTGCGTTTTTTAAAATCGCAGTCGCATTTCTGTCGCATGTGGATGCGCCTGCATTTAAAACAATAGGTTCTATTTTTGCGACTAAACAATCGCGCGACAACAAAATCGCAAGTGGAGGCCGGGCCTTAGTCGTACTGTTCGCCATTAGTCGTACTGTTCGACATTAGTCCGCACTGTTCGAAATTAGTCGCACTGTTCGAAATTAGTCGCACTGTTCGACATTATAATCAGTCACTCAATGTAGGACAACTAAACAAATAATATGTTACAAAGTGTAAGAACAGTTCTCAACTACTATTACTAATGTTGAGCCACTGTATGATATGGGAACTGAAATAATCTCGCTCTGCGATACAGCCAATATTGACTAAACCAGAGAATCTGTCGCACATCGTATTATTAAATATATTTATGAATATAACTGCACAAAACTTCCTTCATGCAATAACAGGCAGTATTACCACTATAAATTAGAAAACATATGCGTAGGTGTTGTATACAACTAACTCTCAATAGCTGAAATGGAAAATATTTAATAACACTGTTATAGAACAAAACAGCTGTACATTGAAGGACATCGTATACTGAGTGTGATGTAATAGTGAACTCCAAACAGCTGTTAATGAAGGCCCGCCAATAAATACTGTGCGAATTGTACTGTACACTCGCCACTCTCCGGGTTACGTTTTTGTGTCAGGAAATTTGAGCCCGTCAGCGGCCGTTTTGAAATGTTTTTGTTAACGTTTAATGAAGGGTGGGGTTTTGCTGTCAGGTGGCGGTTTTTTGCGAGAACAGCCGGCGCCGTATTGTCCTCTGCCCCCCCCCCCCTCTCAGAGCACTGCACCAACACAGAACACCACCTACATGACAGTGACACCTGTTATAGTCTGTGACACCTACCTTTGTTGGCATACTAGCAGTGGCATTTATAAATTTATCTGGCCCTCATTGTTTTCGTTTAATATATAACAAGATTTTTTTAGTCGTAAGAGAGGTACAAAACCTGATTAATAAAAACTCTATTTGTTTCACTTCTCAGCACTTTCTATGTCTCCAATATGATTTACGGATACAGGAGGACTACAGTGTCCCATATGGACTGAATTTTTACAGAACATGAATTAAAACTGTTTGTAAATGAACTGTCCAAGATAAGAAAGGGGCTATTCTTGGTCCTCAGCGTAAGCCAAGAAAAACTCTTCACCATTGATTGGTGAAGAATATCTACAGTGGTGCTTTGCGTTTGTTAACCCACAAGCACCGAGGCTCATAAATAAGAAAAAAGGATTATTTACTTACTACCACATTTACCGTGTGCAAATAAAGTGCTACCTTTGACGGAGTATATTTTCTCTCAAACCAAGATAGCATACATTCCTAGATTTAAAATATATATAATGAATTATTGTATAAATTCTTGGCGCTTTTAAAGAGTCTCGCGCCTAAAGATTTTTGTTGAACCAAAAGTGAGAAGTTTTAAATAATTCACGCACTAAATCCTCCCTTACTCCAAAGTAAGAAAATAGAGACGGGAGAACAATAGACGGAGTTCCTGTAGTTATGGTAAAGTTAGATAATAATTTTTTTTCCTCCAGTATAAAACTGTTCCGCTAAGTAAGACTGTATAGTATTACTACGCTTTGTGGTATTATAAGTTAACAAGCATTCACTTATTAGAAGGAAGTTTTTTAGCGATGTGATATTTATCGTAATATAACTCACATGATGGTCAGCCAATAAAGACTGTAGCCTATCATCGGTAAGAAAACACTACGAGTTGGTAATAGCAGTGTCGGATTACAATATTTGTTCTATAGGAATCGATTTAACTGTGATTTATTTGGTGGGGGTTGGTGACTATGTTTTGTGCCTTTAGATAATGGTAACTTATTTCCGTTAAAAGAAAAAACTAGTTGAACAACTGTTCTCAAGAGTTAAACTAGAATATATTTTAATCTGTGAAGTAAGTTATGAATGAAAAGGGTGAGAAAGTGAATATTCTCAATCTATTTTCATTACTTTGTTTTTCTCTGTCAGGTAAAAAGAGAAAAACTGTAAAAAATTTCGGGGATATTTAACTTATTGAAATAGAATCACTCGATAATAAATATATGCTTATATGTAAATTTCTAAAATTTTTGTTGGTACATAGACAAATGTGTATATATTAAAACCGCCGTCTTCCTATACAGTCAAACATATATCGATGAGTTTTGTTAATTCGTTATAAGTAGAAAGTACAGTAGCTATACTTTTTTTAAGTGGGTATTGTTTATATTTATTTTTAGGATGAAAAAAGAAAGTATAATTTATAAAAATATATATTAAAAAAATGATATATTTGTTTATTTTTGTTTTTTTTTTTTGTATTTTTAATCAAGTTACCGTGTTTTACTATAGCAATATTTATTTGTTGACGTAATGAACAACAAACTCGCGATGCGCTAGGATTGTAAACTAAGCTCCAATTGAAGTCCTCCGGGGAAACAAGATCATTGGCGGCCGCCCAAATGAAGTCATCGATGAAATCCAAGTATTTCCCAAGAGCTGTATCGAACCACAATCAGCCCAGACCAACAGTTTCAGCTTCTTAGGGAGACACAAATACCTAACGATTATTCAGAAAGTACTATAAGTAAGTCACATTTGTTTTCAGCGGACCGAAGTAAAGTGTTATTGACGGTGATGAAGATAACAATAAAACGTGTAAACATGTATGTTACGTCAACGCTAATTCATTAAACGAATTGAAAATGTGCATTATACAAGCTCTTGTTTATTGAATATAATGGATAAATCCAAGATGTACTCTCGTGAGTTTCATGTTGATAAGAAGTTTAAATTAATCTTTCAGATATTAACGACATCATTTTTGCATGCTACGTGTATTTCTGGTTGAACGTACCTCAACACTCGCATTTGTTTCCAAGAATATTTCTTCTGTTGGTTATTGTGTGTGTTTAATATAAATTATTCATTGTACTTTATTATGACTATAACAATGTGAATAAATTTTTTTTAATAGTATATTCCAATCTTACAAATCTTGAGAATAACGTTCTAATGCGTTATCCTTTTTTTACGTGTTTGTGTACAATATTATTTTCAATTGAAAAGAATATGAAACAGCTTTTATCAAGTATTTTATTATTGTTTTATCTCTACCAAATGAATGTAAAAATAAAATTATTTAAGGACAATATTGATGTCTCACCTTTATTTTAAGCGCTTGTAGTTAAAAATTATATAACATTGTACGTACTTTACATACAAACCTGTGTAATTTTTGTACACCTTTTTGTTCACAGTTTAGTTTTTTTAAGAGAAATACCAAGGGAGAAAACAATCTATATTCGCGTATGATTAAAGACCACAAAACAGAGGCAATTGCCAAGTTTAGAATGATTTTGTTTGTTTTATTTCATTAACTTTTTTGAACATGTTTATAACCAGTTACGTATTATAATACAATATATTCCAAAATTTAAGTAAATCATAGAACGTAATCACGGTATCCTTCTGGGATGTGTAGGTCAGTTGACGTTACGAGTAAACATCGCACAAGATGACAAAACATAATTTGATTTTGTCCGAATCATAATCTTATTATTATTCCAATTCCCTATTCCCTTGATGCCACAGTAGATTCTCACATCATTGGTTTCTAGAACTTGTATATCATAATGTAGTTTGATTCAGAATTTAGGATCTTGGTGTGACTGGAATACAGGAGCATTATTGTGCAGGAGGAATGTGTTTTGACTCACATCGCGCAAAGCCAACCTCATTTTTCCAGCTCCACGCAAGTGTTTTCTTTTCCTTTCCATTTTTTATAATACAAGTCAAATCTATTCAATAATTGATATTAAATATGCTTCATGTAAGTTTTCAATTTGGATCGGTTGATTCATTTAGGGTTATTCAAACATTAGATTGAATCAAAACATTTAAAAAAAAGGCTTCGTGTAAAGCAAATAATATTGATGGTCTAGGTAGATGTTAAAAAAAAAGAAAACCAATTTTTTTTTTTTACCTTGAAAATTATTATATATTCGGCAGTTTCGTTATAGCCAGTTTTCCCTACTGAAAATGAGGTTATGTAAAGGAAACCGAAGGATATTGTTATCTTTATCCGGACATTTGTTGTTGCCATCGTTCAGATGAAACAAGAAAACACGTAACACTTACACCTACGTTTCGAGA
>NW_025787736.1:0-13074 GCF_021130785.1 Homalodisca vitripennis
AGAACTTGAAATAAAAAATTCGATCGTACTTTGAGAAATGTTAATTTACTAGATTGCACTAATTAAAATTAAGGATGGTTTTTGTTACTGAACTATTCGTGTAAGTCTTTGGAAAACCAGAAGGTAAAGTTTTATAAGGTATACAGGCTGTATTCTGTGCACTAACCTTAAGTAACTCTATTTATACCAAATGAGATAAAGATGTTGTTTAAATATTTGACATGCGAAAAACAGCCACTTTTCTATCTCATCTATATCCTTATTTCGGAAAACACCCACATAATCCGAGCTTAGCGAGAGGAGCTGGTTAGTGTAATATCACTATAAAAAATAGTATTAGTGTATATAAAATAAAGAATTGAATATAATCACATCATAATACATCATTACTAAAAAACTACATTTATTTCATATTATAGAAATATACAATAAAGTAAAAATCGCATTCTAATAAATAATCTTTAATCCAGAAATGAAAGAACATTGTGCGGGATATAATTGTAATAGGTCTTGAGGATGAAAAAAGTCAAACATACTAAGAACCGATTAATCTAAATATTTGTTAGTTATTACTTTTGATTGCATTAATAAGGATATTAAGAAAATCCAAGTTTGGGCTGATATAGAAAATAGGTTGTAAGAAAGGTTAAAAGGAAGACCTTATCATTGAATACTCTTAAAATTTTAATGTGTTTCTCTGTTTTAATATGAAGAACCAGTTTTTATATTTTACCCAAGGTTCCTTCAATTTTATATTAAATTAGACTACTAATAGAAATACTTCAAAAAAAGGTATCTGATTTAAAAAATTAAAACTCTTTTAGACTTTCCTCACAAACTACTTTAGTTTTAATTAGAAAATCTATTATATCAAAGTGTAGTATATTATATAAAATATCCAAACACAGATGGTATCCAGAGTGGCCAATTTTTATTTGAATACAAATTGTGCCTTATTTGGTTTTGAAAATTTTATTAATTTGTTACAATAAAGAAAACCTTTAAGAAAATAGAATACTACAAGTAGTTAATTTCGGTTCAAGGATACGAGACATAATATACATAATATACTATGGCCATATATAAGTTTGAATTTCATAAAAATACGATTGTATTTTGAAGTCGAATGTGGTTAAGTGGTTCAAATAATGAGTTTAATATAACCAGAAACATTGGCCATGACTCAAGCTGTGTGGCTTCAAACTTTATAAACCTTACTTTAGGATAATTGCCTTCTGCAAGGAATTGAA
The DNA here is from genome assembly GCF_021130785.1 of Homalodisca vitripennis. Classification (NCBI taxonomy): domain Eukaryota; kingdom Metazoa; phylum Arthropoda; class Insecta; order Hemiptera; family Cicadellidae; genus Homalodisca; species Homalodisca vitripennis. The sequence continues at coordinate 1,251 of NW_025787736.1, forward strand.
ACTAAAATAATGTAACAGTGATGTAGCTATATATTCCAGCAATAATATTGAGATCCTTTTTTCCAAAATTGAAAGGAAATTTATTGTTACCTAAATCTTTTTTTGTTGAGGATCTGAACCAGTGTTTGAGAAGGACTGCTCGTATAACGAATTTGGGCTACTATATGTGAATACGTAGATTCAAGGATATGTGGTCTCTATTACTAAATATAAATTTGTCAAATATTGCAGAGTTAAAATTGGTTTAAAGAACCAAGTGGTAATTTTGTAATAATCATATGAATGAGATGACATGGATCATGAAAAATAACCTGTGTGCCCGGTTATAAATCATGGACTATTATAAATTCGATGTTTTTTCAACAATTCATTGTCTATTTTAAATAGTCTGTAGGCTATGCCTATCACAGTGAGTTCAAGAAATTGAATTTAAGTTAATATATTTTAAACTTTAAGACAGTAAGCTGAGAAGCCTCACTATTGCTCATCATCCTCTGTTACTTTCTAAGGAGTACCATAGCTTCCGGAGCAACAGGATATTCAGGATTAGTTAAATTTGGGGCTAGGAGCTACTATCGATATTCCATAAGGATATATAACAGGCTATTTCTCTATAATGTTAGCTTGAAAGAAAGGAATACCAGCTCTGTTACAGACTCTCCAGTAGATACATACAGGGGACAGCACTTTCTAATGCCCAGGCTAACAACAACCTTTAACACTATGGGATCTCCTCTCACACCAACAGCCATCTTCCGTAGTAGACTAGATCTAATCGATTCACATTTCAACTCCAATATCTCGAAATTTTGAGGTAAAACATGTGACACTCTTTGAAATCCATGTAGTTGTACCAGTTAGATATACTCATTGTCCTTGATTATAACAACTATATATATATATATATAAAATCCAAGATAAACAACAGATTTTACTGTTATTAGTGTAGTTTATACTGGAGTGAGGCCCTCCGGGGTAAGCTGAGCTCTTTACTAGAAATGTTAAAAACACTCCTTAATTTTATAGTTTGCCTTATCAATGGTTTGTTCATTTCAGACTGCTTTTTTTATTTGATTTAAGTAAAAAAGTAAAGTAACAATAGTGAGAGCAATAAAACTTAACAAGTCATGATTAAAGATACTCCTAAAAACATTGGTAAGTAATATATTTACCATAATATATGAGAGTTGCAGTTAGCGAAGATTTTGAGTAGTAGATTGATGAATGGCGGTGGAGATACGTTTGAGAGATACTTGTCATACTTGAGTCCGGCGCTGGAGATAAGTTTGAGAGATACTTGTCATACTTGAGTTGAGGGTGGCTCACTTAAAAGGCTTTCAAACTACAAGTTCTATTTACTTTACTCGAATTTTGAAAAATGTTTACTAGTAAACATCTATTATTTAGTGTTCTAAATACCATTCGTAGGTAAAATATACGACAATTCATTATCGTGTAATTAATGTAATCATTGTTTTGTATGGGTTAGACAATAGTACAATAAATAATTCAGTATATCATTTTCAGTTAAAGGAAGGCTCAGATCATTACAGAATAAACTTTTAATATTTTTAAGAGATTAATGATTGTATCTAGGCTGTTTATTTTCTCAAAAAAACAATTAAAAACATCTAAAAAAGTGAAGTTAGTTGATAAATATTATTGAAGGAGTACAGAGGGCTAAGAGCGCAAGTCATAATAAATAAGCAAGTAAAGCTAGCACTTAACGGTTGTACACGGTACTGCACTTAGAAATAAGTGGACGTGCTGTCCAGAGCGAGCACAGGCCCAAGGTAGGATATAAACGTATCGAGTAATTTACAGTAAGCAAGAGACGCAAGCGGTATTGCTCCACACACAAAGTACTATACCTTCAGAGGGTTGAAAGTCAAGGAAGAAGTGTATCAAGCTGGGTCTGGAAGGAAAAGGATGTCCTTGGCATTTCACATGAAAGATTAAACGATAAGCTGTTTGAGATAGGTTGGTATACCCCCAAATATGCACTCTTAGTGAATATGATTGCGAAATGTTTGCGACAAGTACTCGAATAACTGATAAATCATGTCTGGCCTTGGTTTTGAGCGGTTTTTTAATATACCAACATAATTATTATATGCCTAGATTAGAATAATGCATTAACTACAGTCCATATTGTATTAAAATAATTTTGCAATTTTGTCCTTTTTTTAAGAGAATAAAACTAAAACTTTTGTTCGTTATATACTAATTTGGAACATAGCTTCCATCCTGGACATGCATTAAAAAGGTAAGTTTAATGATTAAACACATTTGAAAACATCGTAATATTTGCGCTTCAAAACATTGTTTATTACCTTTTAGAATAATTACATATCATCCTAATTCAAACAAAAATATACTTGTTACTAATTGCGATAACCTTTCCTTAATTTTACCACATAGCCCATAAATTAGAATTTCCTTTTTTATACTGGGTTAGTCACATTTATATTTAGAGTAAATATTATTGGCATTACTTTATTGCAACTATATATGTGCTTAACTCTTTAACAAGCTGTCTGCGGAAGGCGCCCTAGTGAGCATGCTGTCTTATTATAATACTCATATCATTCCTCAATATTAAATCGCTGAACTGTATATAGCTAGTAGTAAGTCAAATAAGGTGACCAATAAAAAGAGAAATCATCGAATTAAACGTCATAGTCTACGTATACATAATAAATAAACAAAAATGCGTTTACTATCGAGCGATTGCCAGGCAAATTCTGTTTTTAACAATACCTCCAGTAAAAACTACATTACCATCTAGCCAGTGCACATCGTTCATTGAGTATTTTATATACAGAGGGTAATAAAAAGTCCTGCATAGGCTTGATAGTTCCCAAACGATTACAGGTACAAGCAATAAAATTTAGTACATACCTACTGCACCTATAAATGTATTTTGAAGTAATTACCATGTTTTTGTTATTTTAGGGGATTGCCCGCAAGCAGTCAGAAGGAATCTTAAATGAGAGTAGAGGTCGGGTAGTACATCAAATTAAAGAACTTTATTAATAGAGTAATAAAATGCTGCAAATCCGACCTCAAAGAGTTCACTCTTTAAAAACTTATGCTGGTGTAAAGTTTGAAAACATCTTTAATATATATCCTGTTCTAGATGGTTTAATATTCTTGTATAGGCTTAAGTTGTGAAAGTTAAGCTTAGTAAAAGAATACTGGACTTATAAAATAGTGTTTAAGGTAGTTAGTAACTCTCCATATCCAAATGGAGGATGGTCTACAAAGAGTTCGACAGAAGTTCGAATTAAACGTAAGTATAGCTCAAGATGTACATTGTTTTAAATTGTAATTTAAGATGATATACCAAGTGAAGTCCAAAGCCCAACAGAAAATAAGAATTTTGTATTATGATAAACTGATACCAGAGTTTCCTATTTCAGCATTCATCATGCTGCTAAATAACCCCTTTATAAATAATGTACATCTTGAGTTAAGCTTACGGTCAAAACCCATTTACGGTAGAGCCTTACGGTAAAGACCATTATCCATTTGCAGCGTTTGTACTCTCTACTAATAAAGGACCTTTAATTTGATGTATACTCGACCTATGCTCTCATAAGATTTCCTTCTGACTCCTTGCAGGCCATCCCCTTGACATGATACAAAAATGGTAGTTACCTAATAAAGTAGATTTGTAGGTGCAGTAATGTTACCGAGTTTGTATTACTTTATCTGTTATCGTTCCAGAGTTACCAAGCCAGTAAGGGACTGTTTTTACATCCTGTATATAAAAAAAGCAAATGGCAAATGTAGTACAATATAATATAACAATGAAATTATATTTTATAATACGAAGAAAATGAGTTACAAATATTTATACAGCTACGCTGCAGATATTTAATTCTCATGAATCTCGGCCTATGATAGTTTTTCGTTCTCACCTTAACCTTAAAACCTTAATAACCTTAAAAAATTCTATTGCCTTAACGATTTATACATTACATTTTCTGTAGGATTTTAAAAACCAAACAAATATGCCAAATTATGGGAATAATATATTCTAACGTTTCCATTATAATATCTTGTTTACTGCAAATTAAAATTGATTATGTATGAGTCTTTAGGGATTATTATTTTTCAGGGAAAATATGATGACTTATATCTATTTTCTCAGGAATACTAATGGTAATGTTGCTCGATATTAATTTAATTATTTTATCTGTACTGTGCTCTAATTATTACCTAACTGATTGGAATCAGGACATTAATACTTTTAATGTTATAAGGAATAATTAGCATCTGTAATTATTGAATCGATGTTACACTTATTACTACGTGAGGTCTGCGCTTAAAATATTGCACATTAAATGAAAGGTTTTCAACGATTAATTGAATTTGAGCCGGTTCAATACCTATATCTCCCCGGCTCATGTGTGTTTTATATAGTGTATGTGTGTGTGGTTTATTGGCTGCAGAGGCCACTGACCATTTCAAGGCGTTTGGCCTTTCCGGTAGAGTGGCAAAGACTCCGAGCCGTAGTATACAAGTTAGGAGTAGCTCCAGTTTAATATATTTTGTTTATTTAGTGTTTGTTAGTTTTGCTGAGCTATTCTTCCTTCTGACATGTGCGGCTAAGTTTACGGGCCCCTCACTGATGAGGTCCAGGAGATGAGTTGATTTTCTGCTGCCATCTCTCCATCATGCGTGGTCGCAGAGAACCTTCGCTTTTGCGCTCTGCTGAAGGGACGGCCACCATGATGGACATTTCTACTAGTCAACATCTGTGATACCCTGCCCATATTCTTTATTTATTTGTTATTGTTATTGTTGCACCATTTATATAGTTTTATATTTTGTTATTTAATTTCAAGTTAGTTTTAGATATTATTTAGTTATTTCTTGGATTTCATTAGGAGGCCCGCCCTTAGCCGAAGGATACCGGGTGGAATTGGCATTTCTTGTTTCAAATTATGGCGTTTCTAATTTTTGTATGCAGGTGCACCTGACGAGGATTGTTTGAGGTATACTACTGCAGGCACTTTTTATTTTTTTTTTATTTATAGTATATATATAAATATATATATATATTTATTTTTGACTGGATAGGCCTATGCGGTGTCTTAGTAAATGAACCTGAGTATACTGACCACGGTGTTCTTTTTTACCTAGTTTGTTTTGATCCGGCATCCCGTTCGCCACCATGGGCGCGCGCTTCCCTGATGGTTTGCTGTGGGTGTGCGAGCGGCGATGTACGGTTTTCAATGGTAGCAGAGCGTGGTTAGCTGCTCTCTCAGCTGTCTCTCAGTTCTGGTTTTGTTTGTTGGTGTAGGTTAGTGTTAGGTAGGGGGAGGTTAGAGTACACATTTTTTTTTTTCATTAGGAGCTCGCCCTAGCACAGGATACCGGGTGGAATTGGTTTTAGTGTCTTGCTTCCTGCAGACTTACCCTTTGTTGCAGGGAGCAAGGGACTCTAAATTGCTTAACCGCTAAATTTTATCTAACTGTACTCTACTTCTCCCCTATCAAATGTGTTGTTATTTTGTTATATTTATTGCTTCTGTGTTTGTAAGGTTGTGGTTAGTGTATATTTGCAGGGTATCCTTCTATTAGGTAGCGGGTATTAAGTATCTTCACTTTGGACCTCGTCAGTGTAAGCCTTTTGTGAGTTGAGTCCACTTAGGTTACTAAGTAATTGTTGCGTACGCTTTGTTGTTTATTGTGGTATTTATTTGTCCTTGATTGTTTGGTATGGCGTTTTCCCTGGTGCCTGAACATCTACGCAAGCCCGAGTTGGTTTTTGAGGTCCTGGCGAGAGGACAGAAGCCCGAGGGAGATGTGAGGGCATTAAGAGCTCAATTACGGGCTTGTATAGCGTTGGACCGCAGCTGGAATGCAGAGTTCCAAATTAACACAGAATTTGAGTTTTGTAAAACCCGCATGGAGGAATTAGAAGACGATATTAATTTTGAGTCCACATTCCCATGTCCGGGTCAGCAAAGGCTTAGATTGGCATCTCAGCTTTTACATTGGCGTGACAGAATAGTTTTACTTATGTCAGCTCCTAGTTTAAACTCTGATATTAAAAGTTGGGCTTTTTCGGCCAGTAACAAATTAAAACAAGCCTTAGATGGTTTGAGTGAGGTGCGCTCGGTGAAAGAGAAGGGGGTACTATTTACCGCTGTCACTCCAACGGAGGTTCCCACTACCATTACTTTTGCTAACCATCCACCGGCTCTTTCTTTCGAGCCTCCCAGAGTTACTATGTCTCCCTCCGATGGGTAGTGGGTGAGGCATCATCTATAGTTGTGCCTTCCTTTTTCTAGCTTTGGCAAACTGCCCCATCCTTTGGGGAGTGTTTTACAACACTTCCCCAGAGTTGATGGGCTTGACACTAATTTACTTATCCCATTTCCTTCTGGAAGTTTTTAAGCTAAGAGAATTTCCTGGTATGACAGATGCCATGCTTATGCAGATTTTAGCGCAGTTTTCCTTAAGGCCGCTTTTTGATCGCCTTCTAGACTGCCTTAAGAGAGGTGCCACCTTTGACCAGTTCCACGCCGAGATCTTGGAGTTCTTTGTACCTGCTCGGGTTAGGGAGCGCTTGCGGGTGGAACGCGTTTACCGTCCTCAGGCACCAGACGAGACGTTGAGCCATTTTGTCGGGGAGATACGGGATGTAGCCCGGGTGTTGCGCTTGAGCTTGAGCGAAACGGAGTTGTGGTGAGCCTTATTTTGGAGGGCATTAAACCTGAAGAACGCTCCCGTTTGATTTTTTGTAGCCGCTCCCGCATCTTTTGCGGATTTGGACCGCCTCTCCATCATCTCTAGAGGGGTTCAGGATGCGGGATGATCAAAGGGGAGGCCATGTCGAGGCATCTTCCTCACTTGCCTCCGGGGCCGGTCCATGCTCCGGTGCAAGTCTGAGCCAGCAGCTGCTCCTTCCCGTAGGCAGCCTCCTACCTGTTATGGCTGCAAGCAAGTGGGGACATATTAGACCGTTTTGTCCACTTAATAAAAAAAAAACTAGTAAGCTTGCGGACGAGTAAGCCCGACTCGTGCCGTAAAGGTAATTTTGAGGGCAAATATGTACTGATTTTGATGGTAAAAGGGTAAGCTGGTTTTAATGCAGAACAGAAAGAAAGAAAACAGAAAGAAATAGACTTGGGAACAGTTATCATCGTTGGCCGAGAGGGGAGGTTGCTGCTCTGGCTGCGCAGGGAGTAAGGGCTGCCCGCTCAACCTGCCCACAACTGGATGTACTTGTGGGGAATGTGGTGCAGAAGGCCCTGGTTGATTCTGGGTCAGCACGCAGCCTGATTTCTTTGTCGTTTTTTGAAGATCTAAAATCCTCTGGGCTAATACGGCAGGTTGAGCCTAGTTCACTTATCTGCTGGACTGCTTCACGCACACCTTTACCTATTATCTGTAGTGCCCAGATTCACATCAAAATTAATTATTTCTCTTGGGATTGGAGCTTTTTGGTGGCTAAGGACCTGACTTTTCCTTTCATCTTGGGAGCAGATTTTATCGGAAAAACTGGCATGATTTTGGATTTGGCCTCCAGTCATGTTTTCTTTGCTTTCGCCAGGCGGGTGCTCGTTCCCTTTTTCAGATGTCGAGTCTCGTGGGACTGCTGCCTTAGAGATGGAAGATAAGAGCTTGACTCCTCCTGACCAACTAGGACATCTTACGCCGAAAGAGGCTGAGGACATAAGGCAGATTTGTTCCAGTTTTCCTGAAGTCCTAAACTGACAAACTGGGCACGACCAATCTCTTGGAATACGAGATTCGTCTTACAGACATCGCCGTCCTGTACGTTCCCATCCATATAAGCTTGCTCCGCCCAAGATGGAAATTCTGAGAAATATGATTGATGATTTACTTAAGAGTGGGGTAATCGAGCCGTCTTGCTCAAAATTTTTCCAGTCCAGCGTTTCTAGTGCCGAAACCTAATGGACAAAGTCCATGAATCTAGGTCCTGGATTATCGAAAACACTCACAATGCTCAGATAGAAATTGACTCTCCGTGCCTTCCCTCCCCGGATCTTAGGCGCATTCTGACTTTCGACTAGGTTTGGTCAAGGCCAAGTGATTTCCTCCCACATTTCTTGATTCTTAATCAGTGCCATATCATTCTAGATTTCACTCTAAAACACGATGTCCCTCGACCTTCCTCACTGCCTTTTGTGTGCCTTGGAAATTTGTACCAGTTCACCCGAGTGCCAATGGGGCTTTGGCTTGTGGGGGCCCAAACACTCACCAGACTCCTGGATTTCTATCTCTTCATGATGTGCAAATTTCAAGTTCGTGTTCAACTATCTGGATGACCTGCTTGGTGTAACAGTGAGCAGTTGATGAGGAGCACTTGGACTCATCTAGAGGAAGACTTTCTAACTAGGGCTGCGCGAGAGTCCTGGCCGTTACCGTCCAATCCTGAAAAGGTGTAGTTTTCGCTCAGCCTTGAAAATATCGTTTTCTGGAGTCATCTTGTCTCTTCTCGAGAGTTGTTTCGCGTATTGATCCGAGAGAGAACCCAAGTGCAATCAGGAGAGTTTCCTTCCTCCTAAGAGATGCCAAGGGGGATGACTGCCCGTTTTTGTGGGGAATGATAAATTTTTTACATCGTTCGTTTTCATCCCCAGATGTTGATGAAAGTGGCGGGCGCCCTCTGCAACTCTCCATTAGGAAAAAGGTGTGCCAAAGTTTTGAGTTGATCGGGGCTGAAGCGCAACAGACTGCTTATTCTGAAGCAGGCCTGAAAGAGGCACAGAGTGCATTGCTAGCCTCCACGTCTTGGCTATGCCTGGATCTTTCAACAGTCGTAAGTTCGTTAATTAAGCAAACTGAGATGCTTTCCACTCCTTAGAGGCCGTTGCGCTAGCTGGTTTCTATCACAATGAAGTAAAGAATAGGTAATCCGGCAGACACCATAAGCCTTATCGCTTTCACGCACGTCTTAACCCCCCCCTTGTGACAGAAGAAAGAGTTTGTTTCTGTTTTAATGAGCTGGAACATGTTTGGCTGTTCGCTGGTTCTTGGAATTAATAGAGTCTCAGGCGTTACCTATAGAACATAAAGAATTTTTTTGTTGGAAAACCGACAACCAGGACAACTTTCTTGGCTCCTTGCCCACCCCCGTCAGCTCGGGATAACGATTGGGTCCGCCTGGGTATAGGCTCCAAATTTGCTGCCCTTAAGTTCAACAGGCCTATGCAAGCACGTGCGAGGCAACCCAAAAATATCATATAGCGGACACTCTGTTCCATCGCATGTATCTGTCCACTTACCCAACGAACCACCAGAATTTATCCAGCAGGCCGCCAATGTTTGTGGCGTGCTCCTAGACTTTCCTCTGGCATTTTCGGAACATTTGTTTCCACACCAACTTAAGGATCCCGAATGCTGACTGCTATTCATCAATGAGCTTAAAAACGGAGGGTTGCCCCACCCTCCTTATTTTCTGTAACCGAGGTGCTCTATGCTGCCGTGGACCAAGATAAACAGCGGAGAAAACCTAAGTTAGTGCTGCCTAGCTTTCTGTGTAACCGATGGTCTTTCGAGTATTTTTCATTACTTCTCATGTGGGCGGACATCTAGGAATTCATTAAGACCATCAGCCGAAGATTAGGGATCAGTTCATCTGGGAAAGGTAATGGACCGGGGATATTGCCAACGCTCAGAGTACGTTCTATGTGAAACTGTGGCTCGCTAAGCAAACCCGCCTACAATAATTACCAAGTTGGGTCCTTTTGTCATCTGAGGTTGGGCGGAAGGAAAAAAATAACCTTTGGAGAAGGTTGTTTTCAATTGACCTATGTTTGGGCCTCTCCCCGCGTAGCAAGTCCCTGGAAATAATGTTCCTACATTGTTTGTGTGGGATGCCTTCTCCCAAGTTTGTTTGGTTGTTCCTCACTGCGGAGTGCTTACCGCGCAGCTCACGGTGGCTAAGCACTTCGTGAACCATTTTTTTTCAAACACTTTGGGAAATCGCCCGGCCACCAGTTAGATTTCCGATAATGGGTGTCAACATGTTTTGTCTCCAATATCTTTAAAAGAGATGTGCCTTTGGGCACGGAATCCGCCATTGGTGACTACTTCCCCTTTCTACTCCATCAGCCTTCTCACGCCGGAACGGTTTTAATCGCAATCTTCGATTCTAGCTTCTCACTTGCCTTTCATGCGGAAAATCAGGACCACCCTGTGGAGGATCAAACCAAACTACCTTGGGGATCCCAATTTGCCTTTAATACGGCCCAGCATGAAAGTCACAATTGCGGTACCTTTCGAGTTATTATTTGGGCTTTCCGCCAAACAACCCTTTGGCGAAACCTTTGGAAAATTAGCGGTATTCTTCTGCCCACCTCCTGGTTACCTCCCAATGTGAAAGACCACTTGAAGAGGCAGCCAGGCTGGGAATCTCATTCGGGCTTAGGGAGACGTTAGGTAAGGAGGAAGTACAACCGAGGTCGTATTGCCAAATCCCTTCCAGTGTGTGGGGGATCTAGTTTACTGCAAGGCTCACCCAAGTCAGTTCGGCTGTGGATAAAAGAGGAGCTGCTAAACTTTGCTACAGGGTGGACTGGGTCCCCACCGCATCTTTGAAGTTTCTGACTCCCGCCGTGACTGCCCGACTGGGAGAGGATCCTCAGTCCCGGGAAGAAGATTTTCAGGAGAGGCGCACATATCCCATCTGAAAGCCTTGCCGGAAGTCATCCGTGGATTATCTCTTTAGGTCTGTGCGGGAGTGGGTTTTAGGATCCAGAGGCGCATTGATCACCTCCTTGCCTCCATTCTTCCTGGATCAAAGGGTTCCTGTTTTCTTCTTTGTACCCACGCAACTCTTTGGAGGGCAGTGATTTCTTGCCTCCAACTGGATTTTTCTTGGTTTTCCCTTCTGCCAGGACTTTCCAGGGTTTCCGGTGACGTTTATAATTCTTTCAACCATTGGAGGGGAGGAGGCATTTCGTTAATGGTTCTTCATTTTGAAGAAATTAACAGAGGGGAGTTTTCCTCCTTTTGGGGGGGGGGAGTCTGGAGCCGGTTCAATACCTATATCTCCCCGGCTATGTTGTTGTTTTATATAGATGTATGTGAGTAGTGTGGGTTTTATTGGCTGCTAGAGGCCACTGACCATTTCAAAGGCGTTTGGCCCTTTCCGGCGTAGAGTGGGCAAAGACTTACCGAAGGCCGTAGTGTAACAAGTTAGGAGTGAGTTAGGAGTAGCCTCCAGTTTAATATTATTTTTGGTTTATTTAGTGTTTGATTAGTTTTGCTGAGCTATTCTCCTTCTGACATGTGCGGCTAAGTTTACGGCCCCTCACTGATGAGGTCCAGGAGGATGAGTTGATTTTCTGCTGCCCATTCTCTCCATCATGCGTGGGTTCGCAGAGAACCCTTCTCGACCCCCCTCTTTTGCGGCTCTGCTGAATGGGCGGCCACCATGATGGACAATTTCTACTAGTCAACATCTGTGCGATACCCTGCCCATATTCTTTATTATATTTGTTATTGTTATTGTTTGCCATTTATATAGTTTATATTTTTCTGTTATTTAATTTTAAGTTAAGTTTTAGATATTATTGTAGTTATTTCTTGGATTTCATTAGGAAGCACCGGCCCTTTAGCCGAAGGATACCGGGTAGGAGGAATTTGGCATTTCTTGTTTCAAAATTATATCGTTTCTAATTTTTGTAGTGCAGGGTGCCACCTGGACGAGGTATTGTTTGAGGTTTATACTACATGCAGGCACTTTTTATTTTTTTGTTTTATTTTTAATAGTATATATTATATATATATATTATATATATATATATATATATTATATTAATATATTATTTGATAT
>NW_025787737.1:0-18928 GCF_021130785.1 Homalodisca vitripennis
TTATTTCAGTCCGGTTGTACAGTACTACAATTGTTTTGTTTCGTAAAGTGCTGTGTACTGTAGGTTGGTTTATCCGGGCCGAATCGTTATCCGGCCAGGGGCTCGGTCCCGTGGTGGCCGGATATGGGGGGTTTTCTACTGCATCATGAATATAATCATCCTTATTCTGTTCATAGGTAACTTGCGTAAAATTCTATGCATTAAATTCCTATAAGTATTTATCAATTACTTCTGGTTTTTTTACCACGAGTAACTAACATCTGCCGAAAATGTCGTTTTCAGGCAAACATAGTCTTTCAAAGTAGTGACTGCTCATTTAAGTGTAATACTTTTTGTCATGTGCGTGAATAATATACGTACTAGTTGGGATTTAACGAGCAAACGTAGTTTTCACTATGTCCCTATAGTTTCTTCGTGTTAAAAGTTCATATGAACAAAGAGTCTGGTACCAGATTGCTCGCCGTTTTTGGTATTAAACGATTTTTTTTTAAGATTTTAACCGATTGTAAAATGTTAAGCTAATATATCACCGATTGGCACTACTCTGAAACAAATAGTGAAGAACCTAAAGTTAGGTTTTAATAGACACAACCTTATAGTTTTAGATTTTCATTAATAAATATTCACGACATGACTGAAACTATGTTAAATGTTATGTTATTACAAATGATTTTTAATATAGAATGATACATAGAGTTTTATTTATAAAAAAATCCAATCTGAATATAAATTACAAATAATTAGTACTAACAGATAATAGAATTTGTTGCAATTTGGATTGTATGGTAATTAGCATTCGGAGTATCGAATACCCGAATTTTAGTACTTAACTATAGATCTGAGACGAAGTCTCGATTTTAAATGTTAGTCCCATGTTTAAAGCAATAGCCTCAGATAACCGGCCCGCTGCAGCTAACGATATTATTTTTCCCGCTAAATTCAAAACATATATATGTTACACAAATTAAACAAATTTTTGAAATAATTCAATTTTCTTTTGTCTTTTTCAGTTTATTTTGTGACTATGCCTCTCAGAAAATTTAATTATGTTTGTCCTTAATTTCGAATATAACTTGTACACTCTTGCTTTGAGATAATAAGTAAAATTCAAAATAATGTTATTTAGAACTGATTTGGATATATGCCGTGTAATAAATATTTTTATAACTGAGGAACTATCCTTTAATTGTGGTTTTTGATGCTAGTTGTTAAACAAACTTTTATACCGGTAGGCAATTGTCCTCTCCTGTCTGTCTGTCTACTTGTGTGTTTTTCTCCCGCAGGGTGTCTCGAGAACAATGTTAACCCAATATACGACATTTTTATCAAATCATCTCGTTTCTACATACGCAGACATCATGTATTCTGTAACAGGATTATGCTTTTTGTCCTTTTATAAATGTGTGAATAAACTATATGAGAAACCTGATAACTGGAAAAATTCTTTTCTATCTGGAATTCTGTCCCCTTTTTGCAGGAATAAAATAGATAAAATATATATATATAATAATATGAGATATATATATAGTATATATAGCCTAATTTAATATATAAATATAGCTAATATATATAGCTAATTTAAAGTTGCATGCAAGAGTTCAAGTAGTATAATATATATAATATATTGGAATGAAATTAGCTATATACTTGTAATCTTGCATGCAACTTTAACGAAGCCTGTTGCGCAAGACATGGTCTGTGCGTACAACATGTAACGAAACTTGTTCTATAATTACAGTACAAGTACTAGATTTTTTTTTTATTGACTTTAATGTATATACATTCTGTTTATATACAACTAACAATAAGGTAAATTTGATGATAAATCTTTAAGGACATTGTTAATCATAGTTCATTAACCTTAATTAGCATGAGAACATTTAAGAGGATTGTTCAATCTTAATAATCGATCAGCTAAGGTAAAAAATCATGTCTTTTTTAGCCGAAATGTATACACTGATTTCCAGCTGATTGATAGCCCAGGAGTTAGGATGATAATTTAATTTCTGTTTATTTGATACTTGATGCAGAACTTTGGAATTTCTTCAGTAACAAAAGGGATATTCGTGTCCCTGTGATTAACGTCATTTACGAACATACCATGGGGCCTGTATAATAGCTTTCGCAGAACTTTAGATTGCTAACGCTGTATAATTTCAATAGATTGAAGTAGAAGCAACGCCCACAGTTGAAGTCCTTTCGTCCCAATGGGCTTTAGAACAGTCATGTACTACAACAGTTGAGCTTTCTATTGATAAATGGGAATTGTTCCCAAAAAGCCTTTTTAGTTTTGAAAATTTTAAGTTTAATTGTCATTTTGTTCCAGATGTGTGGTTTCCTAGGCAGCTTCCTATCGAGATGTACACACCCAGATACTTAGCTTCATTGCTTTGAGGATTTTGAATTTGGTTTAAAAAACACTGGTGGACAATGTCATGTTTCAACGTAAATGTGACTGTGTACAATTTTAGTTTAATTCACTTGAGTCTCTCCAAGTGTTAAGCCAAACTGAATAAAATTTAAGTTAGTTTGTTAATTTGTGATGCTACATCATGGTTGGAGTGGGATGCCAGTACGCAAGTGTCATCGGCGAATGGTTTGCTGGTCCCAAAGAATTTTGAGATTATTGGAATGTCTGCATGAAAGATTAAGTACTAGCACTGGTCCTAGTACACTTCCCTGAGGTTCACCAGAGTTTTATTTCATTCAGATCTGAAAGACAATCATCAAACTTGATTTGAAAATACCTTCGTTCTAAACAAGATTTTATTAATGTATAGTAAACAGTGTGAGGTAGATGACTTTTTATTTTTAAATAGAAGCCCTTCATAGCCACACTTTGTCAAAGGCTTTGGACTCACATCGAAAAATGGCTGCAGAACAAAATTTTCCTTGAATTCCAAATCTTGCCTTATTATATTGAGGCTACTCTAATGCGGAACTCTTGTTCGATAGTGGAGTGGTGCACTCTGAAACAAACTGATGAATGGGGGAATATAACATTGCCATTCAGTTATAAAAAACCTGAATCGTTTTTAAAAATAACTTTTCGAATAATTTAGAAGGTATAGGTAGTAGAACTGATTGACCTGTAGGACATTACTCCTCGTTTTTGGAGAGTTTTCCTGGATTAGAACAACAATAACTTGTGAGGCCACCTTCCAATTGTGGATGGGAAGTTATTCAAGCCTCAAAATTAGCATTAAAATACGATAGGTAAGAAAGAGTATGGATTTTCCTAGGAAGCTCTTGTAGTATCCTTACCTGTTTATTAACTCATAACCAGGGCCTTTTTGGGATTAAGATTTTTTTAATCTCAAATCATATATTTCAGAATGGTTTTTTAAATGAGCCAATAGGTAAGTGAGATTTAGGTTAGGTGAATCAAGAAACTCCTTTTACAACTATTTCCTATTATCAAAGTTTGTTATCTAACATGGTATGGTTTGAAAACATTACTAAAATATGCAGCAAACAAAGTCAGTTTTTTCGTCTCTGTTACTTTTCAGCTCCAAGAACCATCTGGTTTAGATATTGGAGGAATGGGCACCATGCGGGTTTTCTTTGTGCTTTTTGGGGGGTTAACTTTCCATAAAAGAATAGTCTTTTGCTCCCTCAGTTGGGGAGAGATTTGAAGTGAATTTTTGACAACCATAGTTTTTTTTAAGTTTTTAAGACAAAATCATTAACCTTGTCTTGATGCTCTGTTTAAACATTGTTGTTATCTCTTAACATTTCTAGAAATTTTTGCCATATTCTTCCGTAACGCCGACGTTTTTGACAATGTGTCTGCTATATAATATATATTGGGTAGATTGAAATTGTGGGATTGCCACACGTTGTAATTATTAAGTTCAGGCGTTGCACTTCCAAGCAGTATATTCGTGAACAGGTTTATAGATTAAAACATTCCCACAGCTGTTGTCTATTTCCTCTCTTGTGTTTAAGTGATATATTAGAGACTTAAACTGTCATTTAACGTTTTCGACGAAACTTCACTCCAGTTTGTGCCTTTATTCGATAAGGACGCTGCCTTGTTCTTTCAATACAAAAGATTAACTTATTGATCAGGATGACCGGAGAGTGAGTCGATACGACAAATCAAGAGATAGAAACAGCCTCCATATAGTTAGGAGAAATACCGTCCCTTAACAAAAGAAATCAAGAAGATCTGGAATTTTGTTGGGATCTGAAGAGCCAATAGGTTTGGTTCCCCGGCTGTAGATACGTAACCCTCAAGTGATTTGTCATATCATGCAATTTAACAATTATTCTACCTCTAGGGTTTAATGCCCAACCTTGAACCACCAACATGACATGTTTGGCATTAAAGTCGACCACCTGCTACAAAATACGAGGCCCTAAAGTTTCGAAAAATTCGTGAATTGAAGTTTTGGTAAATATTGTGCCTCGGGGGACAAGTAAAACACCAGAAAATGTAAGTGGTCCCATCCATCCGTCAACCACTATGCTTTGTAAGCTGGAATATGATCTTCTTTGAAATCTAGTAATTCAGTAATGTTTTATTTGTTTTATGATTACCACAGCGCTACCCTTCCATCAGCGCCGTAATTGTCAGAGTGGGTTTTGTAGAATAAAAAGGTTAAAATTTGGGATTTCTGTAAAAATAGTTAACGTTGTTAAGTGGGTCCACAGAAATTACCAACATAATATCTAGTTTGTGTATTTAAAGTAAAAAGTTGAATATCTGGGGGGGGGGGGGGGGGTGGTGGGGGGGGGGGGGGGGTGAGGGGGGGGGGGGGGCCATGTCGAGCCAAGCCATTTGGAGCATTCCAGAGTCCAATCCTAATAAAGATCCTATTCATTTATAGTTTTAGATAATGACAGTTGTCAATAGGTTAATCAATGTACCTATTTGCTGGGCTTGTTGAGACATCCATCATGTTTCGAACTTATTTAAAAATCCATCCAATTATTTGATTCAGATATGTGATTTGCTTCCTACATTTTGATTGACCCTGATCCACTCTACGCATAAATAAGGTTGGTGATACTGTTGAAGACTAGATTACCTGTTGAATTTTGAGATACGAACAGATATAGTCTAGCTACTATCTCCGATCTTGCACTGGAGTAGGAGTGTCCCCATTTTTTTTTAACGCTGGTCCTTAGAGGTGGAAAAAGAGCCTTATTTCTTAATATCTTTGATTAAATTAGAGCAACCTTTATACTTGGCTGGTGTGCTCACGCTGACCACATAAAACACATTTGGGAGGTAACCATTTACAGATTTATTACAGCTGCAAAGTAGTCATGATCTGACCGCATTTTACACAGCGGTTTTGGTACCAGCAGTTTAATCCTTTGTGTGCCCATATCTTTGACATCTTTTATGCACTGCAAACCACAACAGTTATACGTTTTGTAAAAGGGGCTCAAGTACAGATTTTTGCATTTAGTTGGAATTTGCAATTGTTATAAAATGACTTGTGTTGTTTGATGCTGGCTCTAAGACCCTACAAAAAAAATTGACAGTGTATCTTTTAGATTTGCTACTTCTAAGGTTCGACAACATTCCTAACTTTATGGTTATAAGCTTCTATAGCCTGTTTTAATTATCCTTGGGTTCCGTAGACGAAGTGCATATTCTTAAGCACTACTCTATAACTCTGTCACCCTTTTATTTGTAGTATGTATGGAAGTTTACATTCATTAGTATAGTGTTAAATGTGTTGGCTAATGCGCGGTAGGCTTCAATAGTATCAAGTGTTACTTTTTTACTTTATCTCTAGCCCTATGCATTTAAATGAAATATTGACTCCTTTTTGAATTACTTGTTCAATGTTTACCATCATTTTACTTATTGTTGACAATGTTGGGACAAATATAGGTGGAAGGCCTCACCTTCGTCCTACATTTGATCGTGCATTCATCGTTTCTTCTTCAGAGCCTAGGATTGGCGTTACTCAGCATTTGCAATATCTGTTGTCGGCAGATTCCAATAAGGTCCTAGCAGTTTTTGCAACGGTAACTCCCCCACCCCTGTAGGTCTACAAAGGTGTCTTTAACATCTGAAACGTTGGCTGTTTGACAAATGTCCTTTTGGTTTTCTAGTTGTTTCGAATTTGCCACTCGTATGATTGATATATTGACATCGTCATTAGAAATAGTTTTTCCTGAAATGATGTTCATTGTTTGCTTATGTAGAACAGCATAAGTTGTGATCATTAGTTATGACTATAATCAAAAATCCAAAACAGTTTGAGTTAGTTTGAAGAGGGGCAAATTTTAAGTTGTCCATTACCTTCTCACATGAAAAAACTACTAATAGTAAACAAAAACACTGAAAACAATAAAGTTAAAAACGGGTAATGGTTAGTTGATAGGAAAAGTAACTGGAAAGATAAAAGAGAAAGAGAATTACGAAAAAAATCTAAACAAGTTTTTTAATGTAAAATTATGAACAAAATTTTTTTAAGAAACTGTTTTATAATATGTTTTAAAAAAAATTAACCACCTAATTGGGGTAAAAAAAAACTACATTTTAAATTAAAATAGAATGACACAAACACTGAAACAGCACATCACTGGGTTCGTGAAACTTTAAATTCATTCCAAGTACTGAGTAAATTCTAAATTTTAGTTATAATCTACAAGTTTTACATTTAATTTGATCGAAGTGCATTGTCAAAGGCTAATAAATCTGTATACATAAAAGTTACAGAATTCATATTTACCAACGTTACAGTTTAAAAATAGCCAAATGCTGTTTTTTTTAAAAATTTCATGCAAGGTTTGTAAATTTTTTGGTATTTTAAGGGTCTCTAATGTAAAATTTTTAAAACTAGTTGGTGCTGATGCTTTATGCAAAGCCTAATCACTCCAAAGAAATGCTGGAAAATTCTCTCCCCCCCCTCTCTAACTGTGCTGTCCTGTTGTATCCGCAACGATATCTCCTAAGAAACGAAAATACCTATACACTTTAAATTGTGCATGTAAGCTTCAGTTTCTATGTGAGGGACAGTGAGATCCGAGGTGATGGTGACACTATGGCATAACCATCATCTGACATATAGCTGAGAGTTGACGAATTGTTTATATGTTTGATGTTACGGGTTAAACCTATGATGCTAATGAATTTATAAATAAATTTATGTAAACAAACTACCAATACGAGCGCCATAAGAGGGTGTGATATACTAACATATAGCCTAAGTAATCCCTACACACACAACATTAATATTTATAGTGCGACTTGTTGTTTAGACCTTTTATTAATTTAAAACTCTAACAAACAAAATCTGAATACGTGAACAAGTTTTTAATTTTTCTCTGAACAGATCATTATGCATTTATATAACATATTTAAAATAAACATATTTCCAGGGTTAAAAAAAAAATGTAAAATTATTCTGAAAATACTCGGTACGTCTTTGGGATTATACCGACCACACCCAGACATGAAATCGTTTATTTCACATTTCGTTTTCTACTGATTACTAGATTGAGCGTAGAACAATATTTCGTCAAATATAAAACAGGAATTGTCTTAAATCAGCAAACCCCTCCCGCATCCCTCAGACAGAGGTCAAAGTCGAAAGCGTTCTTAGTAGATAACGTGATTGCAGAGTCTCGCCGCCCGTTCACAGGTGCAAAACTCGAGCTTTGGTTGTACATCTCCGTGTTTTTATTACACCTCCTACAGTTTCCTCCAAACACAAAAATTCAACAAAAAACAAAACATTCTATCCAAACTAAACTCTTTATTTAAAAAACACTATCACAAAACTATGTTTTTTATTCCTTGAATCACATTCCGCCACCCAAAAATGCGAAGTGCCTTCCCGGCCATCATCCGCGGGCTTCGAGCAGCACCTTCGGTGCTGCCCCGCGCTGATGTCGACGAAAGAAAAACAATCCCTCGAGATAGTTACCTATCAGTAAAATATCAAAATTCTCCTAGAGTGGGCTAAATCAGAAAATGATAAATTGAATTGTAATGGAAAAGGTAATTATGTTATAACCGTGGCAAATCACGTGGATGCCGCGCGGCCTGCACGATAATCACAGGATTCTCGAGAAAGATAAGAATAACAGCGAACACACAATACCGATCACAATACCTGGAAATGATTGTAAGTTTGTATTTTTGTAATTGAGAGAGTTGTTTTTTTTTTTTCGTTTCTATCATGTTTTTTTCTATAAATTTCTATTTTTGTGTTTCTTCATACTGGGTGTGGTCCGGTATAATTCCCAAAGTACCAAATACTCTTCTGAACAAAAATATCAATGAAAAAATGAAAATTTTGTATGTAATAAAAATGTTATTAGTCTTCAAACCAAAATAAGGAGTTCGAATCAACTAAGAAATTCCTTGATGAATAGAATGCAAATCTCCATGCTTTGTTTGGTAAACAACTATTTTTATTACTCTATAATAAATACTTTTTATTCTTTAGTGTTAAAAGTAGATATATCAATCAAACTCTAAATTTTAAAAACCATAACAAATGGCTTAAACAATAATACAAATTAACAAAACTTTTATAGCTATAAATATAAAATCAGTCACAATTTATTGCAAATATACATCCTAAAAAAACAGGTACATGTAAACTTAAGACAAGTAATATTATTAAAATATAAAATAACCATTGACCACTGAATATACTAACATAACATCTTTACAAAACGTTCTTCAAAACTCTCGGTGAAGAGAAATGTACAGTCTATAACAATACAAATTAAAATACTTTCCCCGAAGAATGCCAGTTTTCTCATACCTAATGAACAACCAAGTAAGATCAATTAATTGTCCGCCAATGATTATGACCTTTAAAACAAATGGAAATTTGATGGATGAATTGTAATTGGTATCTGTGAAATTTTTTGTTATAAACTTGCTTTTTTTCTCGTGAAATAGTTTCAAAAACTGATAATAAGGATTGGTATTGATTGAATATTTTTCGTTTATTTTGATAATAGTTTATGATGTAGTTTACTTGTTCGTAATGTAATATTTTGTGTTCTTCCTGTTACATAACCTTGTCCTTGTTTGTGTTATATGTTTTGATTGTTTTACGTTTTTGTAGACTCTCATGATGCAAACAGGTTCCAGTTGTGAAAATGCTTCAACTGATGATATTGCTCATGTTCTACATGATCACAGTTATAATCAGACACAGCAGTAATATCTACAGGTATTCCAAACTCCCGAAACTCTGAGTAGAAAGAAAGTAAAGTGACGGCATCCACTGGCTAAACAGTGACTGGTTCAATCAAAAGACCTAGGAAATTGGTTTTCGAACGGTCCCGACATATCGAAGAAATTGTGTTTCAAAGAACAAATCTGCAACAAGCAAACAAGAAAAGCCAAAAGAAGAAAAAACAACCAACACTAAACTCAAAAACAAAAAAAAACATCACTCAAACAAGTAAAAAACAAGAATCAACGTTCAAAGAAAACAAATAACAAGAAAACCAAAAAAAAAGAACAACAAAAACAACAACAAAAAACAAAACAAAACAACAAACCAACAAGAAAAACAAAAAAACAACACAAACAGAACACAAAAAGATCAACACAATAAAACATTCACAAAAAAACAATCAATAAAAAATTCAAAACAAAAAAAAAACAAGCCACAAAAAAACACAAAACAGAACAAACAAAACAAACACACGAAAATTCAAAAAAAATCAAAAGCAAATAAAAAAAAAAAGAAAAAATACCAAAAACGCAACAAAGCAAAAAAACAGCACAAAAAACAACCATCAAACCAAAAAACACAAACTTCAATTAAGCCAAAAAAAACACCAAAAAACAATAAAAACCGAAAAAAAACAAACAAAAAAAAATCAAAAAAAAAAAACAAATAACAAAAGTTACAACACACCTCAAAAAGCAATAAAAAAAATCAAAAAAATACAAAAAAAAAAAAAAAAAACACAACAAAAAGACAAAAAAATAAATCAAAACAAACCACAACAAATAAAAACAATTTCAAAAAACAAACTGGAAAACAAATAAGAAAAAAAAAAAAAGAAAAATCTCAAAAATTCAAAAAAAAAAACAACATCAAAGCAAAAACAAGAAAGTAAAAAAAGATAAAATCAAAACAAACAACGAAAAAAAATAAAAGCAAAATCAATCCAAACAAAAAACAACAAAACCCGCAGAAAAAATCCCCACCACCCCCCACCCCCAACCACTCCCCACCTCCCACCCCCCCCCTACTGCCTTTGCACAAACCACCCATACACCTCTTAACAACACCACTCAGCCCCCACCAACCCCCCCACACCATCACCACAACGACCCACCTGCCAAACGAAGCCAACACCCCCCACCAAAGCAAACACAAAGTCAACCAACAAATCAAAAAACAAAAAACAACAAACGGACAATCAACAACCAACCAACAGAATCCAACAAAAAAACAGTAAAACCAATATCAAAATTCAACCACAAAAATTCAAACAATGCGAAGGAAAAGGATCACAAAGAAAAAAAAACCAAACAACCACTAACGCGAATAAAACAAAAAAAAAACGAATTCTAAAAAAAAAAAAAAAACCAGTATCAAAAACTATTCAACAAAAACACATCCAACAACGAAAAAGCACAATAAAAAAAACACAAAAAAACGAACTCAAAAAAAAACAAAACAACCCCAACCGACACAAATAGTATAAATCAAAGAAACAACAAAAAACAAAAAACTAACATCAATTCAACAACAATACCAAATAAAACAATTTTTGAAAAATAGAAAACAAATCAACAAAACAAATAAAATCAGGGCCAAAAGAAAAACAAAAGCACACAACAATGACTCCACTTCAAAAAAAAAATAAAACAACAACCACCAAATTACAAAAAAAAAAAAAAAGGTGGGGCAACAAAAAACAAACAAAAAATGCAAGACAAAACAAAAAGAACAGCAACAAAAAAAAAGAAAAACAACAAAAGCAGAAGCAAGACGAGCAAAAACCACAAGAAAAAAAAAAATTCCAAAAAAAAAAAACTACAGAAGCCAAAACAAAAAAAAGATCAAAAAAACAACATGATACCAATAACAAAACGAAATACTCCAACCCCCCCCCCCCGCGACCCCCAACCCAACACCCCGCCCCCTTGCACACCCCCCGTACAAATCACAACCCAAAACCAGACCCACCAACCACCCTCACCCTCCCGAAACCCCCCCCTCACAACCAACCCCCCTAGCCCCCCCCTATCCACCTTCACCCACCCCCCCATCACCCCCTACCTCACACACATCCCCCAACATAACAATCCAAGCATCCGCGCCCATAAACCCCCACCGCCCCCCAACACCCACCACTCAACCCCCTCTTCATACCCAAACACCCCCCCCACCCCCCCCCGACCATCCCCCCCCAAAATATTCCAATAAAACACACAAATACCTACACCCCCAAAACACACGCCAACCCCACCTACAAACAAACCCAACACATACACGAACACCCAACATCCAAGTACAACAAAAAAAATTCAAAAAACAAAAAGAATAAAAAAATCAAAGAAAAACAAAAAATCAATAAAAACAGCCAAACAAATGAAGACAAATAACACGGAAAAAAAGAACTTCAAAAGCACAATAATAAGCAAAAACACAACAAAACAAAAAAGACGACCGAGCACCACAACCGACACGACAAAAATAACCAAACCAAAAAAAAAAAATCAAAACAAAAAAAAAAACTCCAAAATCGCCAATCTCAACAAACACAAAACAACAAAGAACTACAAACAACAAAACAAAAAACCCAAAAAAAAAGCAAATCACGTAAAAAAAAACAACCAAAAAAAAACGGTGTAAAAAAAACAAATAAAAAAAAAAAAAAAACCAAAAGAACCTTCAAAATCAAACACCCACAACTAACAAACAAGGAACGCAAACCACAAGACAAAACTCAAAAAAAACAAATTCAACTACAAAACAAGAAACCATATAAAACACAAAAAAAAAAAAAAAGAACAACCAAGCCAACCCGGGGCAACGAAAACCTAACCCAAAAACACTAAAAAGAAAAACCAAAAACAAAAAAAACCAAACAAACGAATAAAAAAAAAAGGCCCAACAAAATCAAATTTCAAAAAACAAACAACAATAAAAATATCAAAGACAACATAAAAAACAAAAAAACAAACGAGCAAAGGAAAAAACACACAAAAACGCTCAAGTAAGATCAAGAAGAGGAGCAACAACTAACAAAAGCAACAAATATTCAAAAACAAAAAAAAAATCAAAAAATAGTTCCAAAATAAAAAAACAAAAACAATATACAAAAAAACTTACAAAAGCCAAACAGAAAAAAAAATAAAAAATAAAGTCTAACAACAATTTCAAAAAAAAAAAGCACAAATAAACAAAAAAACAAAAAATATCAACAAGCCACAAAAGGAATACAAAAAAACACCCAACACAAACGCAAAACAACAAGCATTCAAACTCAAAATGCACAACGGTACAATCAAAAAAACAGCTTCAAAAACACAAGCAACGGACACGCCCCCCACCCCAACCACCACCCCAAGCACGCCATCCACCTTCCCACCACCACCCCAATCCCCCCACCCCCCACACCCCCACCCCGCAACAACCCCCCATGCCGACAACTCCCCCCACCCCCCCCCACAATCCATCCAATCCACCACCCGCCCCCCACCCACCACCCACCCCCGCACCCACCCCCACCCTCCCTCCCCGCTCTTCCTCTCGACACCCCTCCCCTAGACCACCCCCGACCCCCCCCCCCCCCCCCAACCCACCCCGCTCCTACTCCAACCCCCCCCCACCCCCCCGCCAACGCCCCTACCGCCATGAAGTCTCTACGCCCCCCATTCCACCACCAACCCCCCCCCACCATCCCAACCCTGCCCCACCTCCCCCCCCAAGTGTTTGGGGGTATCCACCCCGGGGCCAAGCTCCCACACCCAACCGACCCAAACCAACAACGGAACCCACCAAAAATCAACAACAAATCACCGCCACCACCCCCAACCCACCAAGACCGCCTAACCAACAAAAAACTATTACACCAAAACACACAACCCCAAACCACTCCAGCAATCCCCCCCATCCACTCCACACACAGCCCGAACCAACCCAACAACCCCAAGCCACCCTAAAACAACAAAACCAACCAAAAAAAGACAAATAGAAATGCAAGCAACCAAAAAAGTGAAACCACAAACATCAAAAGAAGAAGTCAACAAAAGAAAACCCAATTTCAAGCATACTTCAACAATAAAAAAAAAGGCAAGAAGCAAATACAAAATTAAAACAAAATTCATAACAAAAAAAGTTCAAAAAAAACAAAAAAACAAAAACAACAAAAATCCAAAAACAAAAATTCAAACAACAATGAACATCAAAAAAAACGCAACAAACACACCCAATTCAACAAAAACACTCAATCAAAAAAAAAAAACAGAAAAAAAGAAATTGATTCAAAAAAAAAAAAAAATAAAAAAAAACAAACAACAATCAATCGAACAAAACAAGACAAAAGAATTCAACGTTAAACAAAAGCAAAAAAAAAGCACCAAGAAAAATCAACAAGACAAAACAAACTACACAAAAAAGAAGACAACACGAAACAAAAAAACAAGAAACAAAAAACAAATTAAACAATCAAAAGACAAAACAAAAACCCAAAGCAACGACACAACACCCCAAACAAAACACCCCCACCCCCCCCCCCCCCACCCCCCCCCCCCCCCCTCCATACCCTCCCCCACCCCGAACAACCCCCCAACCCAAACCCACCCCCCTTCCCCCCCACACCACCGCCCCACCAAACCCCACTCCTCCCCACCCCACCCCCACGCCACTAAAACACTAAACCAGATACACTACAAAACCTAATACTCCACCAAGAACAACAACACGAACTCACCAGGAAAACGAAAACACCCCTCGTACAATACAATAGCACCAGCAAACCAAACTCAAACAGACAAAGCACCCAAAAAGAAATTATTCAAGAACAAGGATAACGCTCATCAACCAACAAACCAAAAGAAAAAAGCAAAAATATAACAAACAAAAAAAAACAACATCTCAAGAAACAATCCAAAACTTAAATAATAAAGTACACAGAAGAAAAACCACAAAACAATCAATGCAAACCATACAAATCACAAAAAAAAAAACAACAAACTAACTATCAAACAGAACAAATAAAAATAAAAATCAAACAACCAAACAAAAAGTAGCAAACGAAAAAACAAACCTACAAAATACAAACCGCAAAAAACCAAAAAAACAAACCAATCAAAAACCAAAAGGACTGTACAAAAAAAGAGAACAACCAAACGAATAATCACAAAAAAAATCACATCACAACAAGAATACCGAACAAACAAAATTCACAGTTAGGAAACAATCCCACATACAAGCAACAAAAAAAAGCGACTAAAAAAAAAAACTGAAACACAACCTGTACAAAATCAATATACAAGTCAAAGGGGGGAAGCAATCGCAACAAACACCAAAACCAGGCAACTTCAACGCAAACTAAAAAAAATTTTATTTATTTATTATAAATTTTTATTTTATTTTTTTTTCGTTCAAAAGAAACACAACCACACCCAACAAAAAACAAAAAACCTCCAACTATCAACAAGCAAAAAAATAAACAAACAAAAACCAAAAAAAAAAATACGCGAAAAAAAACCCACAAAAAAACAAAATGTAGAGAAACTAAACAGCAACAAAAAAAAAAAAATAGAAAAAAGCCTAACTACCAAACACAACCCAATCATTTAGTACACCAAAACACAAAACAATATTAAACAGCACAAAAGACCACAAAAAAACTCAACAAAAAAAAAACATACCCGGAAAAGGCCCACCTCCCACACAACCAAACCAAACCCTGCGCAAGTAGCTTCTGCAATAACTACAAATAATCGTTTCGATGCTATTGGAAGGGTCAAAATACGATGGATGAGAGCTCCACATCGACGCCGCCGTCTCATGTTGGCGAGGATAAACCACCTCCGATCATCGTACCCAACGTTTGTAAACGTTAAGAGCAAGATAACCGATATTGAAAACTGTTTATCACAAATTCCAACTACACATTTAAATGCCTCAGCCAAAACAAAATTCAAAGTTAATAACAACAACTATTGACGGTTATCGGAAGCTGGGTGCACAAACTAAAAGAGCTGCAGGTCACCTTTCCATACCTACCAAATCAAGACAAGAGAAAGCATATCCATCGCGTGGTTTTAAAAAATATGCAACTTTTCCACTGATGTTGCGGACATCAAGATTGCTATTGAATCCTGTGGGTTTCCAGAGTTCGCAACGTAATGAATATGATACAGCATAAAACCAAAAGCACATCTTTCAATGTTCTTTGTTGATCTGGAACCAAATCCACAAATCCGTGGATCAAAGGAATATAATTAATATCGAGTACCTCCTTAATGCAACAATAACCTTTGAACCACCGCTCAGGAAATCCGAGATCGTTCAGCGTTAGCGATGTCAAAGTTATGGAACAACACCAAAACGAATTGCTGGCAACCCTTACAGGTGCGTTTAAAAGTGGCCAAAAACCATGACACACGGGGCATGTTTGAAATCCAGTGACTACCCCACCCACCTGCGTCACTATGTGAGGGGAAACCACCCGGCGAACTACAAAGGTTGTTCGGTGTACCGCGAACTTAAACAAAAATCGTTTCCCCCCGATCAACCCCAAGGTACCTGGAAAAACAACCAAGGTAGTAAGAAAACACCATGAGATACCTGCTTATAAGTATAATTTATATTCAAGCTTCCCAGTGTTGTGATTGAAGACAGTCAGGTCCACGTCACGGTATCTTCTGTGTATAAGCCTCCCCCTCGTCATAACGTTTCATACCAGCATTACAGCGACTTCTTCGAATACCTTGGGTTGTAGATTATATTGGGGGGGGGGGGGGGGGTGACTTTAATGCGAAACAACACACCATGTGGGGACTCTCTTCGGGCTGTGCAATCCCAGAGGCCGTCATCTCCATAAGACTATCAACGAACAATAACTATCAATGATTTTTCTACGGGAGAACCGACTATTTTGGCCTACTGATTCCTTAAACAATCCTGATTTGTGCTTGATTTCTATCTCTTCGCGACTAAAGGTTATTTCCCCCAACGGTACTCACTTGATAGAATAGAATGCTTGTCTTCGATTTATCCTCAGACCATTCTCCATTGATCTTCACTTTTAAGTTCATACTGTCCATTACTACAGGAGCGAGGTCCCTCTGCGGTATAAGTTCTAAATATACTGACAAGGGACACAATTTTCGATCTCTTCTCTGACGAAAACTTGTGCATTTACCCCCTTAACCAAACACCCCACCATTTATTAACAATCACACATAACAACCACGATTCCTTGAAGACAAAATGGTGAAAATAGATGAAGCTGTTGAATTGTTTTTAACCAGGAGACAGTCCAGAAGTGTTGCTTGGCCTCTAGCCGCCGCATCAACGAAATGGAACCACTAATGCCCTGAACTAACCACTCTTAGCATCAAGAAAAAGGATGCTCAAAAAACGAAGACTGTTCGTAGGATTGTGGCAAAATTCCAGGAAACCTTTCCCTCGTGATAAAAAACAACTTACTTTCATATAGACTGGGGCGCGTGATTTAGAAAACGTTTGTTATCTAACTTCAATAATGAAAAAGTGTTAACAAGGTTTTTTACAACCTGTAAGTCCTATACTCCTACAGAAAACACGAAATATTCAATGTTGAAAACTACTAAACACATGACTAGTTCAAGAGTTGGCCGATTCCTCCGATTATCTTGCCAGGGGTGGTGGCTGTGGGCCAAGAAACAACAAGGAGAAAGCTGAAGTATTCGCTACGCACTTAGATGCTACCGATGTGGTTCAAGCCCAGTGACTCAGCTCAAGCTCCTGACCCAGAAATAGAATACTTATTTAGAATCAACACTACCCAACTATCACTTCCTGTTCAGCAGCAGCGGAGTGAGACCCCTCTTACTTACCTCCCGTCCTGAAGTAACTGAAATTACATTGTGAAACAAATTTGAAAGCCGTACACTAGCCGTCCTTGGTATGACCTCATTACAGGAAGGATTTTAAAATAAACTCGTGCCGAGGAAAAGCTATTATGGTATGTTTTTTGACTTTTGTTTTCAACGCAATATTGAGAATTGATCATATTTCCCCAGCACAGTGGAAATTATCGGAAATTGTCATTGTAGCTAAAAAAAAACCAGGGAAGCCTCCACATCAGGTTAGTTCTTATAGGCCCATTAAGTCTATAGCCCTGTACCTTCAAAAGTATACATTGGTGAGAAGATCTTTTTTTTCTAAAAACATATTTCAACAAGTTATTGATAGGCGGCAACCTTATCAATCCCCAACCATCAGTTTGGTATCCGCCATAATCACTCTAACCATTGAGAAGATTCATCTTGTTGTCAATTGTAGTGAAAGGAAGATCTCTCTGGAAGCAAAAAGAATACGCTCAAGGACATGCTCCTCCCGGACTGTTTTTTCCCCTTTGATATCAGTCAGGCTTTTGATAAAGTTTTGGCATGAGGGTCTCCTCTATAAATTAAAAAAAACCTACTAGTTCCTTATTCTTTCTTTAATGTCATCAAGCTCCTATATGACAACCATGTTTTTTTCGAGTCAAATTTATCAAGACCGAAGTACAACTCCAAACTCCACAAAAGTGAGGCGGGGGGGGGGGCGTTCCATAATGCAGTGTATTAGGGTCCCATCTTCTACAAAATCCTACACCCTCTTCACATCTGACACTACCTGTACGACGACCGATGTCAACCATGGCCACCTTTGCTGATGATACCCCCGCGTAACCCGCTATAAAATATTGAACTAGCCTCCGGATCATGAAGTTCCCAGGAATTGCATCCCAACGACTACAATCCTGCGCCTGGATGACTTTTCGGAGTGGCTTGTGAGATGGAGGGTGAAGGTTAATGAAAACCAAGTCCCACTCAAGTAAAGCTTTCACATACAAGGCCTGCTAACTAACTCGCCCACCTGTCTCTCTTAATAATGTCCTCACTCCCCCCCAATTTCTGAAGAAGTTAAATATCTGGGTATGCATCCTAGACCGAAGACTAACTTGGCGTTCTCATATCTGGCACAAAAGATATTTTTAAATTAAACGGTCAAAATTCAAAAAAAATATCCTGGCTTTAAAACAAGGCAGTTCGAAATTATCATTAAGAAATAAGTTGTTAGTATACAAGGTGATTTTGAAACCTGTTTGGACTTATGGTATACAGCTTTGGGGTACAGCCAGTAACTCCAACATCGAAATTCTCCAACGTTTTCAGTCTAAAGTCCTTCGGAACATCCTGGAAGCTCCGTGGTATATAACTAATCAATTAATACATCAAGACACCAAAATTTCCCACAGTAAAAGAGGAAATAACTCGCTACAGCAAGAAGTACCAAGACAAGCTATATTCTCATCCGAACTATCTTGCGATGAACCTGTTGGATAATAGTGCGTCAGTTACACGTCTGAAGAGACACTCAATCCTGGACTTACCTCTTAGGTTCTAATTTCAAACTTTCTTGTTTATTTGTGTTAGCTCTATCGCTGGATAGAGTTTAACTCGTGTTAATTTATTATTTTATCTAATTTACTTATTGTTCTAAGAATGTCTGAACAGATTGTAAATAAAATTGTCAAAAAAAAAATTAATTGTAATGTGGCAGATCCCTAACCGATATAATAACAAACACGGAAAATTATTGATTACAGAAAATATATATTTATTTTAATCCAGGTACAATATTGGTGTATTATTTTATCATGATACCAAAATTATATGAAGTTTCAATCTAAAACGTCTGTATTTAGTCAAATCAATAATTTTTAAGTCTGAAGGAAACTTCATCTATTTTCAAGTCAAACGTAT